>NW_023270825.1:25747917-25757889 GCF_011800145.1 Mirounga leonina
GTCCTGGGATCGAGCCCCGCATCGGGCTCCCTGCTCCACAGGAAGCCTGCTTCTCCCTCTCCCACTCTCCCTGCTTGTGTTCCCTCTCTGGCTGTGTCTCTCTCTGTCAAATAAATAAAATCTTTAAAAAAAAAAAAAGAATGGTCTGAGGATCAAGATTAGGGGGTAGGCCTGGGGGGGAGGTCTGACTAGATGGCTTTGGTCTAGGCCTCAGGCCTAAGGCCTGGTGGGCAAAAGAAGACATTGGATCATACACTCTAGCCCAAGTCAACAGCTAGGAATTCCACTCAGGAGTCTGGAATCAAAAACAGTAATAAGAGGAGGCTTCAGCCTGAAGGATCCTCTCTGGGGGCATCTTCTCCTGAACCTCAAGGTAGTGACACCATTCTCCCTAAATCAGCATTTAATGACCATGTGTGCAGTAATTTCCACCTCCATCGCGGAACCACAAAATCAAACAAACTGATATTTAAGGATGGTGAAGTTTTAGTAGATATTGAAAAGATGACACAGGTTAATGAAAAAAATAAGATGCCGGCATCCAGTGTGAGCCCTCAAGTCCTCTACCAGATCAATCATAAACTGGCATCTGCCTCTGCGTATGCATGTGTTATCAGTTCCTTAAGGACAAGACACTCTCCACATACAGCAGACCATGAATTTTCCATTTCTACAAATGTAGCCCTCTGCAGACTGGGTCTTGTGGGTTTTCACATGGCCTTTACTTTTCTTAACATGGTACCAAGGTTTATCATTGCTGCTTGGGAAAATACAACCAGCAAATAACTATGCCAGGAGGCAGGGATTACCCCCAACATGGAAACAGAAAGATCAGAAGCTTAATTTGGTGTTTTATCATTGGCTCTAAGAAGGTCCTTCAAACAACTTCAGCACAGCAGGATCCTGAAATCCTGTTGCTACCACCTTGCACTTTACTTCCCAATGTCAAATTTCTTTTTTATAAACAATCTCCCTTAGCTGTAAAGAGCCTTGTCATTAAACTGCTTCAAGAGTGTAGCGGTAGCGGGGCACCTGGGTGGCTCGGCCGGTTGGTTAAGTGTCTGCCTTCGGCTCAGGTCATGATCTTGGGGTCCTGGGATTGAGCTCTCCACTCAGCGGTGAGTCTACTTCTCCCTCTGCCTCTGCCTCTCCCCCCACCCCACCCCGGCCTTCTCCTTCCCTCTCTCTCTAAATAAATAAAATCTTTAAAAAAAGCATAGCGGTAGAGCTGAAAGAGCTTCATGCCATGATTTGTATTGTATTATAACTGCAGGTTTATTTGCCTATCTTGACCCACAAATTACTGTATCTCATTCATTGTTGTATCCTCAGAGTTTAGCCCAGCAGGCACAAAAGCATTTATATACTAAATGAAGTGGGTCTCATCACACACACACACACACACACACAGAGCCTCTAGCTAGCAACTAGTTTCACCAGTGAGTGGAAAAGTGATTAATGTCACTGGCAGGCCAGAAAGGAAATTAAAGGTTCCAAATTACCTCTTTTTGCAAATAAGGGAGGGACTGCTTTGGAATAATGGGAAATAAAATAATCAGTGATTAGAGAGAGGTAAGTGTTGATCTTGCTAGTGCCCTGCATAATTTTAGAGATGAGTTCTGCCTGGTCTTGAATCCTTGGGCAAGGTTCTCAAATACGAAAAATAAGAGCTTTGCATTCAGATTTCGCTCCTTGTCTGCACAATGTCTATACTGTATATTTCTTCTTGGCACTGAAACTGAAAAAGGCTGACACTCCATTCGAAATTGGGTTGCATACGTCCTCTAGTATTTCTCCAGTGATGAAAATCGTCTAGTAAGTATGGATCTGGCACTTTTGGTTTCCCTTTTATCTTGAGTGAAACAGATCTTGAATCTCAGTTTCACTAGGCTGTTTGCAAATGTCATATATCTTGCTTATCAAAATGGAGATTGGGAATTCAACATGAAAGACCAAATAATAGTGCTCCCAATGCAGCTTACAATCTCGACACAGCTCAAGTGAGGTCAAGAGATGGAGCTTCAAAAGATTATTTCATTAATCCAACAAATATTTATCAGCTATTCTGTGGCATTCTTTTCAGCACTGAACATAGAACCATGAAAAAAACCCGCAAAACAAAAATCCTTGCTTCCACTGAGAAGACACCCTAGTTGGGGGATATCACTGAAATATATACAGAATGTGTGAAACAAAAGTGATCACAGTTTGGAGTGATCACTTTTGGCCAAATTATCGATATTATTGGCCATTTGCTACCTTAAAGCTTTCAGAGGTTCTTAACTTGGAGACCATGGGTCCAAAGGGCATCAAGAGGGAGCCTAATTGGGGGGTGTCTATGACCCCTTTGAAATTAATGCAAATTTCTAAGTCTGAATGCACATTTTTTTTCCGAAGAAGATAGCCTTTATGCAACTCTCAGAGGGATCTCTGACTCCGAAAAGGTTAAGAATCACTCAGGATGATATGAAGATCAATTTGTCTAAATCTGCATTCATAATGTCCTCAGAACTACACCAGTATCATCTTGAGAATAATGTTCTCTGTGTCATTCATAGGCAAAGGCTCATCAGAATATGACTAGATCAATCGAGCCTGCCACGGAAACTTTCATTCCCCTGACTGTGGGGCTCTGAGTGATCTGGAATAGGGAAATGCAGTGGCAAGTCCTTCCTGACTTGTTTTAGTGTATGTAGCTAGAACCGAAGGCAGTCCTTGAACAGGAAATACCAGTGGACCAAGATCCGCTTCCCTCAAGATAAAAGAAGAGGAAAACCAAAAGTGCCAGATCTGCACTTATTACATCATTTTCATCACTAGAGAATATTAGAGAATATATTCAATCAAGAACATGAAAAAAAAAATCATCCTTAAACAGCTACCTTTTTAACCATTCTTCAAGGGCACTTCCTGAGAATGTATTAAATCATCAGCCACACCAACCAACATGTTTTAAGACAGCTTCAACTCCTGTATCAGTTCCTGGATGCCAATAAAATGAACCTCAAGAAATTTACACTCTGATCACCAAGAGATAGGAGTTATAATGTTAATTAAATTTTAAACGGGGTTAGGAAAAGCTGGGAATCTCTGTAGTTCCAATTCACCAACACTAAGTTCTCTTGTCATGTATCCCCTCTCTGTTGAACATTGTCATTTACATAACACGCATACGCCTATCAACATTCAGTGCTCCAAAATCCAGACTAAGATTTGAGACATTCCTGGGAAACCTTACAAAACAGCCAAATTGCTTGATAGTGTTTCCAATTTATACATTTGGTTTTTATGAGTCAATGAGGGCTGCCACCACCACGATAAATCAATCCACTCTTTCTCCATCTCTGCAGATTAAGAAGGCTGAGTTTTGCCTCCTCAAAGGATCAACTGATTTCACCATAAAATAATCTGATCAAGAGTTCACTCAACAAATACTTATCTACTCAACAAACAACTGATAATCTAGACAAAGCCGCATATCTCTCAACCTTTGAGTGGAGAAGCACTTCTTTTTTTTTTTTTAAAGATTTTATTTATCTTTTTGAGAGAGGGAGAGAGAGAGATCATGAGCAGGGGAGAAGGGGAGAGGGAGAAGCAGACTCCCCACTGAGCAGGGAGCCCAATGCGGGATTCGATCCCAGGACCCTGGGATCACGACCCGAGCTGAAGGCAGACGCCCAACCGACTGAGCCACCCAGGGGCCCCTGGAGAAGCATTTCTAATCACTAGAACATCAAGTTCAATTGCCCATCTCTCTCCTGCAGGCTCAAGCACTGGCTTGGCTAGCACTCTGCAGCCACATGCAGCTGATGAGAGGTTGGAGTCCTGATTCCCACAGGAGAAGGCAGGAAAAAACACTGAGGGGAAGAGCATGGCACAGACAGACTTGGGTTTGAATCCTGGTTCAGTCACTTGCCATTTATGTGACCTTAGAACAGTCACCTATCCTTCCAGTTTCTGTTTTCTTCATCCATAAAAAATAAGTATCTACATCCTAGGGTTAAAGAAATAATGTCTATAAAGTGCTTAGCACAGTGCCTGGTGCAAAGCAGACATTCAGTTAATGTTGGCTGCTTTATGATGAAGGGCAGGTGCGGTACTGTCAATGAGAAAACATGAAAGAACAAGAGTTTTAAAAAATATAAAAACCAACAAAACACAGAAGAGAAATTCTTCTCAACTTAGCGAAGATGTGATAAGTGCCTACTTAGTGCAAGGGTGCTGTGCTAGGTGATGGATCAGAAAGAAGTGTCATCACACAGATTATAACTCAACATGAAAGAAGAGATGCAAAATCACTATAACAGGTTTACTACACAGAGAAATTAATGAGGGGCTAACGGAGCATGGAGAATGGAAAGATGACTTCTGGCTGGGGAGGCAATGGGTTCTTCATTTTTTTATTCGAAAACGTACTGAGTGCATACCATATACCAAAGCTGAAAAAAAAATGGTGAAAAATGGGTCCCCATCCTCAACCAAGTAACTTACAGTCCAGCAGAATAAGCACATCTACTAAGGCTTACCCATGAGTCAGGTTCTGAGGCAGCACAGGACACTGCCCCAAAGAGCTCACCGAGGCAGGAGACAGCTATCTGGACACAAGAGAGTGTGATGCGTGAAATGACATGCATCCAAGTGAAGGGGCACCTGCTGGGGAACGCCATGAAAAAGACATGGCTGCCGAATGACCCAGGAGCTGGACCGGGCCACACAGAGGCTCTTCAGCCCCTCCTCCCATCCTTGGAATGTGGGTTCCACTTGCCTTTCCCACTCCCAGAGGCTGCTCTAAGGACATGGCCTTGAAATGGTGATGTGTTGAAAACACCTGCACAGTATACATGACTGAGCCCAGTTAGGGCCTCTTTATAAACGTCTAAGATTTGGCAGCAGGTGTGGGGATCCATTCATCTTGTTGCTGCCCAAGACGTGCCTCATATGTAGGTTCCCTTTGCTAGTATGTTTTTTTTTAAGATTTTATTTATTTATTTGACAGACAGAGAGCACAAGTAGGCAGACCGGCAGGCAGACAGAGAGAGGGAGAAGTAGGCTCTCTCCACTGAGCAGGGAGCCCAATGCGGGGCTCAATCCCAGGGCCCTGGGATCATGACCTGAGCCGAAGGCAGATGCTTAACCAACTGAGCCACCCAGGCACCCCCAACCCCCGCCTTTGCTAGTATTAAAACTGCCACCTACCAACACTGAGTGGCCTGCCTCTTTCTCTGGTGTCTGCCTGCTTTCTGAGTATAGGGGCCACTTTCAGATTACACCAGGAAAGCTCCCCAGAGGGTTGAGAACCAAACAGCATCTACGTTGAGCCTGGATGGATGCATAAAGTTAGACATGGTGACAGGGGAACATTTCCCATGAGAAGATAGCAAAAACTAAGGTGTGGAGACCAACAAATTCTGGGTGAGTGCACAAAAACATGTGTGATGGGAGAGGCCAGACTAGAGAAGTAGACTGGAGCCAGATTCTAAATAAAGGATTTGAATAACATTTAATAGCTTGGGCTTCACATTGTAGATAACAAAAAGCCCCCTCGAGATTCTTGAGCAAAGGAGTCTTATCACCAGACTTGTGATTCAAAAAGATTCCTTTACAGCAAAGACTAAGGTGGACAGGAGACCGTTGGAGGTAACTATAGCTGTCCAATTGAGATAGTTAAGGCCTTAAGCAGGACAGTTGATGTGAAAGCGAAACAGGGAAAATATATTTGAGATATTAGGGAGTCAGAATCAACCAGACTTGGCAACTGTGCCTGGATGTAGAGAGAATGAAGAAGCAAACAGAGACAATGATAAATCAAACGTTCCATACCTAAATCCCGAGGAGAACTGCAGTGTCACCAATACCAAGAGATAAAAGGGAGACGAACAAATAGGTTTTAGATGTCTTAAATATTTTTTTGAATATTTTCAAAATATGTTTAAGATGCGTTGCGTATTTTGGATGCTGATAATACAGTTAGGTGGAAATGTCTGACCGTTGGAAGTCTGGACTTAGCACTCAGCAAAGAGGTTCACACTAAGGATGTGTACGTGAAAGAAATCCACAGAATAGTACCAGATGGAGCTATGGGAAGAGAACAAGTACCCAAGGAGAAACTGTGTGTTGAAAAAACAGTTGTGTTGCGCTCTGACTTCAGAGCTATGCTGGAAGAGAGCTATGAAGAATGGGAAGAAGCGGAAGCCCAGACATCATCCCACTGTCTTTAATTGGGGAGAGCCTATTGTTGCCAGTTTGATATATTTGAGGTCTATATGCCAGTGGCTTTTAAAAAATGTTGCAAATGGGGCGCCTGGGTGGCTCAGTTGGTTAAGCGACTGCCTTCGGCTCAGGTCATGATCCTGGAGTCCCGGGATCGAGTCCCGCATCGGGCTCCCTGCTCGGCAGAGTCTGCTTCTCCCTCTGACCCTCCCCCCTCTCATGTGCTCTCTCTCTCTCTCGTTCTCTCTGTCTCAAATAAATAAATAAATAAAATCTTTAAAAAAAAAATGTTGCAAATGGAATCTAGTCTTCAGGGGAAAGAGGAGGATGAGCTCCCAGGGGAATTGCTAAAGGGTTGAAGAAGCTAAGAAAAGTTTTTCAGGTAGGAGGTGGTCAATAATAGTGCCACATGCTGAGGGAGAATGAGGATTAAAAATAGGTGACCGAAGTTGGCAATTCCAAGGTCACTGGCAACCTCTAAGAGAAAGGTGGACAAAATGGTAAGAGAGAAGGTCAGACTACAAGGGTAACTGTGGAGGGGACAGGGTCAGGGGCACTGGGGCAGCAAGGGCATAATGTTACTTTAAAGTTTGGCAGTACAGGGAAGACAAGAATTTGAGGGGGTGGCAAGGTGAAAGAAAGGTTATTTTAGAACGAGAGACCATACGGTAGGCGCTAAGGAACTAAGGAACACGGGGGGCTGAAAGCCTTGAGAGACTCTCCAGAAGAGCTAGGAAATTAGATAGAATCAGCTGGGGTGAGGCCCCAGAGCCAGGAGGCACAGGGATCCAGGAGAATTAGTCTCAATACTAAAATTACCCCATTTTACAGAGAAGGAAATCAAGGCACAGGGAGGTTAAGTAACTTCTCCAAGGTCTCACTGACTTAAGAACTACTGTTTTTTCCATTTATCCATTTCTGTTTCTAGAAATGGGAAAGAGTAATATATATGATACAAAGAAGTGTAACTTTTTCTACCCAGAAAGAATATAGGACCAAAGGAGCTAGACTTGGAGTTTTCAACCGCCACCAAATCAGAACATAAATGTACAACAGTTCAAATGTGTCTGGGCATGCTAAGGAGGCAGGAGGAGAGTTCCCAAACATCCAAGCATGGGATAAGCTGGGTGCCATCCGCCTCAGTTCTGGAGAACATTCGTCATCATTTCAGAAATTCAGCTCCCTCTCTGCCAGTTTCACCTTCAAAGTGGAAATTCTGAAAGTAAGACTCACTCAAGGTCCGCCTTGGCAGCTTCTGAAGCAGAAGAAATGATAGAGAATTCCTCCATATATGAATGAGTGAGAGGAATGAGCAGCTGGTGGAAACCAAACATTCTACACGTGAGCATATACCCTTCTCTAGAACTGCTCTAGAGAAGTACCAGGGTAAGGAGCAAAAAATGAAAGAAATGGAATGGTTTTCTTTTCCACTCTCCATCTATATGAAAAATGTGAGAAGCAGAAAGTGTCTCCTCCCTCCTATGTATCTGTCAGCACATTTCCAGGAGGCCTGGCCACATCCCGGGCACTGGCTGGCTGGGGGAAAGAGACTGACACAGCACATTCGTCCGCCTCGGAGCCCTCGCCTGGGTGGTCTGCTGTTATTCCTTTGATTAAACTCCCAGGCTGGAAGAGCTGGAGCTGCTCCTAATGATAGCTGGGTCCTGAAATCTCACACTCGCCCGCACAGAGAGGGCCGGTGCTCCCTGTGAGTCGCGGCCTCCCACTCCTCACCACAGAGCTGGGCTCCTTGGCCACATTCTTCTGCTCACTAACAACAGTAACCACAAAGGGCAACGTCTGTGCAGAGGGCTGCAGTGGTAACGCGCACCTCTCCCGGCACCGAGACAGTGAGACTGAAGCTCGACTCCAGCGCCCTGTCAGCTACCACAGCACGAAAGATGCTCCCAGAAAACCCTGCTTTCAGGGATGCATACGCTGACTTCCAAAGAACCCCCTCCCCAAAGGACAGCCAGCCTCTCGTGTGCCAAGGGGAAACTAAATTTGACCTGCTCTCTGCTCAGCTTTGTAGGGTACTTGTTGAATAACCCCCACTAAGAACATGTATCTCTTTCAAGCATTATTCCGAGCGTCTGCATGCCGGCACGAACACTGCTGAAGTCGCTATTGTGGCCCCTCCGTGTGGCAAGGGAAGTTTGATATTCTCATGTTTTGTAGGCCATAAAGAAAGTTAAATCGTAACAGAAGTAGTGAAAGTCATCACAGGCTAAATGAGGTTCTGTTCTTAGCCATGCAAATCCATAACAATTTAGCCTCTAATGTAAATTCTGGGTACCTCCAAGTTTTACTGTAATGTTTTGGGGTTGTCAGAGTACTTTGCTTCTTTACTTCTGGCTAGCTCCCTGTGCATCTTCTTCACGAGTGAGCAGGAAGGAAACGGGGTGACACTGCCTCACCCTCCAACCCACCCTCCTCCAGCTACCTGAGTGACCAAGCTAAAAGGCAAAGCCAAGTGCATCTCTCAGCCCCCCTCCCCGCCACCCCGTCATCTATGAGATGAAGGTGAGTTCCTTCACAGAGAAAGCTTTCCTTAAACAGCCTATGTCTTCTCTTTCAGCTTCCATCCTAGCTGCTCTCTGCTGATTCCCTATCCTCCAATACCACTAACCAGCCTACTGTTTCCTTACACACATACAGGCTAGCTGTTATTCTGGAACCTGCTCTCACCCTTCTCCTGCCATCCACTTGCCTACATTTCAGATTTAGTTTCGATAGAATCTCTTCCAAGAAGGCTGCTCTGGCCTTCTCACTCCCATACACAGGCTGGGTTAGGTATTACCCCTTTTGATACTTCTGTCATTCCCTAGAAATATCTCTTTCGTGCATATTCCATGCTAGTACTATCATGTGTTTATGTGGCTGTCACCCTTACCAGACTGTGAGTTATTTCATGCCAAGGACTATGTCTTATATCATCCCCATGGCTTAGTACCAAAGCCTGGAACATTCCTAAGAGCTTAATAAAATGTTTTTGAATGAATAAATTAAAAAAACACATTTGAATTAAAAGTTTTAGGAAAAATGCCACTAAAAGCTTTAATGGGGTAAGCAGTTGAAATTATAGACAAAATAAAATGATTTTTCAAAAACGGACCCAAGGATTTCAATTTTTTATACTCATCTTCCAAAACACAAATCATTAAAAAATCTGTGTTCCTTATGTAGTCGCAGGTCTCTTAACACCTTACCCGGAAAAGCAATGTAAAGATACATCAGAGTTTATGGGATATAATGAAAGTAATACTGGGAGGAAAATTCGTAGCTTTAAATCCAGTGACAAGAGAGAATGAAAGTAAGTATCCCACTTAAGAGACTGGGAGGAAACAAAATAAAGCTAGCAAAAGCAGAAGGAAGGGAATTAGTAAAGACAAAACAAAACAACCAATTAGAAACATTAAAACAATAGAATGAATAAATTTGGGCGCCTGGGTGGCTCAGTTGGTTAAGCGACTGCCTTCGGCTCAGGTCATGATCCTGGAGTCCCGGGATCGAGTCCCACATCGGGCTCCCTGCTCAGCAGGGAGTCTGCTTCTCCCCCTGACCCTCCCCACTCTCATGCTCTCTCTATCTCATTCTCTCTCTCAAATAAATAAATAAAATCTTTAAAAAAAAAAAGAATGAATAAATTTATCCAGAACTATCTTACCAAAAAAAGGGAAGCAGGGGAAGGAAACATTAACCCTACTGGATTTAAAAGGAAGGAAGGAAGGAAGGAAGGAAGGAAGGAAGGAAGGAAGGAAG
>NW_023270825.1:25757899-25823747 GCF_011800145.1 Mirounga leonina
AAGGAAGGAAGGAAGGAAGGAAGGAAGGAAGGAAGGAAGGAAGGAAGGAAGGAAGGAAGGAAGGACGGGCAGACACAAACACAAAATAGGAATTGGAAGTCAGGAAATAATCACAGGTATGAGGAATTAAAAAGCATTTGAAGTAATTACTGAACACAAAGCTGCTTCTGATGAAGCCGCCTTGAAGGTTTCACGGCCCAAGTTGAGAGAGAAGGGCAGAGCTGCCCCCACTTTGAGTCTGCACCCCCACTAGCAAACACATGGGCCAGAGCACCTATGAAGCCACAGTAACAGGTTATTATTTACTAGAAGAAGAATAAAAGAATTTCCCAAATTCCAAATTGATGAATTGCTTGCTCTGAGGGGAAGGAGCCAGATAACATACAATTGAACTTTTCAATAACCAAGTTCATTTTGGTTAACACTGTATTTTACCTAAAAACTACTTTTTCAAATCAAATAAGAAATAATTTCTTACTGAAAGCCTTTTATGGCTGAAACACCAATATTTTCCAAATATATGGCATTTAGACTTTACAAAGTAGTTTTTGCATACTATCGTCAGGAGCCTACTGTATTTACCCCATCAACAAACAAAAACCCTGAGGTTGAAAGTGGAGTGAACTGTCCGAGATCACACAGCTGGTCCGTGGTGGCGGAAGACAGATCTACAGATGGCTAGTCCAGCTCACTTTCCATCACCCCACCCTGCTTATTACATACCACAGCCCCTCCCTCAGTACTGTACCAAGCACCAGCCACCCTTTTACCAGACTCTAAAAGTTAAGACTGACATCTAACGGCAAGTTCAGATCCCTACGTACAGGAGTCTGATGGACTTTTAATTCTCTGGCACTGAAGTTCTCCTTCAACAAGAAAGATGGACTGAAGGAAATGACTTTCCCATTAGGATACAATCACCCTGGAGTCCCACAGGATCAGAATCTTGTCCTTTTGCAAGCTTTGCAGCTTACCAAATGACAGAAGCTAAAAATACGTAAACACTAACATTGGCTATGTTTTTTACTATGACTGCAAAGAAAATTTCCTAATGTCTTGGTGCTTCTAGCTGCTCATTTATAAGCTAGAAACATACACTCTTGTCAGCGACCCAGTGAAAAACGGGTAGCGGATCACTGGCCCTCTCCCTTCTTCACAACCACTTCATATTTCAAAATTCCTTCCTATTCCACCATGGTCATGACATTCTAGTACCTTCTTCCTATCACTCTATCTGTAAAATTTAACTCGCCAACCCCCTCAAGTCTCAAAACTGCCCTTGTAAGATATTTTGCTTCCTATTTCAAATCAGGCATCCTCATCTCCCTTCAAACGATTAGGGCTTTGACAAAGAAAATTCATTACAGCCTCACACACTGGGATGAGGCTGAAGTAAAGCTAAAGCTTACTTTTAATTTTGGTTCTAAATTTTATACAGAGAAGCAGGGCACCACCAGGGAGCAGTGTGTTGCCTATTTTTAACACGTGCTCAAAGTAATTTTCAGCTTCACTTTTTTCTAGACTTGATTATCATTACAGAGTTGCGCTAATTAAGACTCTGATGCACCAGAGATAAAGCAAAATGTAACTGTGGAGTTAAATTATAATAATTTCTTTGGGGGACTTCAATGCCATTTTGCATAAAGGAAAGGGAGAAGATACGGCTTCTACTTCTAGTTAAATACCATGGGGATGATCAGCAAGGAGGGCGAAAACAATCCTAAAGTTCTTGTGAAAGTTTCATATAACTTCATTGTGTTGTAAGCTTGTTATTATATCTATAACTTAAGGTCAAAGTTGTGGTATCTATTTCCATCTATCCAGCTTCCCGAATAACCTTGATTATATCACTTCTTTCAGCCTCAGTTTCCCCCATCTGTAAAATGGGGAGAATGACATGTGTTGACTAAAGGTGTACTGAAATGCTTTACTAGTCAGTAGCCATAAAATGTCCCGAGAGCAAGAGATGAAAGGTGTATAGTTAAAAAAAAAAAAAAAAAAAGTAAAAGGTAACATTATGGCATTCTGGTAAAAAGATTTCTAAGACGAACTCACTGGAAAATTTTACCAAAGAAAGAAGTTATTTTTAAAGATCCTTTAAAAGTCTATTTGACAGCTGAATGTTCAAGTCTGTTTATCCATGAAATAAATATATCAGAGTTGGTAGCGACTTAACTTTGGAATACCTGTAACAGAAGTTTATTTTCTTTAAAGACCAAGAGGAACACTCTCATTCTTTAGCTCACACCAACTAATACTCCTTCAACAAGCATCAGCATACAGGAAATGAGCAGAGGCAGGGAAGGACAGATGACCCTGTCCTTAAGATCCTCGGGACCAAAGAGCTCTTTGGTCCCGCAACTCTCCGTACCTGCTGGGTGAGGAGACTGATGTGAGTAGATGGGGAATACTGCCTGGCTGCCTGCTTCTCAGCCAGTCGCTGGAGCTCGGCCGTGACCATGCTTGGGTTATACCGTCTGCTGTACGGAGAACCATCTTCTCCCTCTCTTTGTGGTTTAGCCATTCCCGAGTGTAGCTTGTTCGGATGGCATGAACCTGCTAAAAACAGAGAAAAGTTTTTATCCACTTAGGAAAAAAAATCCTGAAAAACTTAGGGTGATGACAGAGAAATCTCAGCCAACAGATACTTTACTGAATCCCAGGGATCTTTGACAACTTGTTACAAGCATTTATTAACATGTTTTTGTTTACTATGAAAGCTTCACGCACACAAAAATTTCATCATATGCAGTGGGTAACAACCACTCGTAGAATTTACTAATTTTAATGAATAAAAAAGTATAGTTTTAAAACTTATTATAATTCTTATTTTTCTTGTAATGAGACTTTACTTGTCAGTAGCCTATGGCATCTACTGTCAAATAAGCCACAATCCGTCTTACCAAGCTCAAAAGGGAAAACAGATAAAAGCAAAACAGTCTAATTAGAAAAACAGCAATAATCTTATATTGATGAAATGACTCATTATCCTTTCAGATTTAAATGTTCTTCTTCCAACTGTAATATCGGAGTTTTTGAGCACTGAAATTATTTAATATAAAATCAAGGTTCATATTTTTTCTATGATGGAAGTCATACATCTCACTGAAAAAAAAAATTTAAAACCCAGAAAATACTATGTTTCCTTTCTGTCTTATTAATGCTTATATAACTGTGATCATTTGGTATATACAATCTGGTGATACTGCTTTAAAAAATCTGTAACTCTTTCATGTTTATTGTGCGATACATAGAAAATTTTATAACAGGTAAGTTATAAATAATACTATAATGAACCAGTGAACTTACTACCCAAATCAAAACCACATTACCAATTAATATGCACCAACTATGTGCTCCTCTTGAGACATCCCTTATTTCCCCTTATCACTCATTCCCTTCCTTTTTAAAAATATCTTCAATAATGTATTTGTGTGGGTACGCATAAACAAAATACTAGATAATTTTGCTTGGTTTTGAGCTCTACAAAAGTGGTATCTTACTGTAGTAGGTTCCTGAGATTTGTTCTTGTCATTCAATACCATACTTTCAAGATTCATCCTTGCTAAGCATAGCTTAAAATGCATTAATTTATCCGATGCTTGGTATTCCATTTTGCAAATACACTACAAATTATTTTTCTCTTGCCCCATCAATGGATATTTTAGTTATTTCAAGCTTATTGCTATTATAAACAGTGCAGCCGTGAACACTCTTGAATATCTCCTGGTGCACATGTGCAAGAACCTCTCTTGTGTATAAGCCTAAGAATGGGATTGTTGAATTATATAGAGTATGGTAAATCTTCAAATTTATGTGATAATACCAAAGTGGCATTTTTTTACACTCCCACATGCAAAATATGAGAGTTCCTGCTGATCGACATCCCCGACACTTAGTGTTGTCAAGTATCTTAATTTTTCTCACTTCTAAGGGGATAAAAATCTCATTGTAGTCTCCATTTACATCCACTGCTTAATCATGATGCTGAGCATGTGTTACCTCTTTTCTGATACCACTGATCATTTTTCTATTGGGTTTTTTCTTATTGATTTATGGTAGTTTTGCTTTTGTGTGTCACTGGCTCCATACCATGCGATCTTAAAGATAATCTTGTTTATTTTATCCTAGAAGTTTTTATTAAAGATTTATTTATCTTAGAGAGAAAGAGCGTGTGTGCACGCACCCAAGCACGGCAGACAGGGGAGGGAGAGAATCTCACATAGACTCCCTGCTGAGTGCAGAGC
Organism: Mirounga leonina; assembly: GCF_011800145.1. Taxonomy (NCBI): domain Eukaryota; kingdom Metazoa; phylum Chordata; class Mammalia; order Carnivora; family Phocidae; genus Mirounga; species Mirounga leonina. Next base: position 25,762,147 of record NW_023270825.1, read on the forward strand.
CCCATGTGGGGCTCAATATCATGACCTGGGCCTAAATCAAGAGTCAGATGCTTAACCAACTGAGCCAACCAGATGCCCCTATTTTATCCTAGAAGTTTTAAGTTTTGCATCTGAAATTAATTTTATACATAGTGTAAGTCAGTGACCTCGTTTCATTTTTTTCTCTGTATTATTAACTGATCATCCAAGTACTATGTATTGAGAAACCCCTCCTTTTCCACTATGCACAATGCCATCTTGGATATGTATCAAGGTTCCATCTATCTGTGTGTCTCTAACTTCCTGTTTTTTTCTATTGGTCCATTTGTCTATAACAAATACTACACTGTCTCAGTTATCATATCATATCATATCTTTTTTTTGTTCCTCCATTTTATTTTTGTTCTTTCGTAGGTTCTCACTATTCTTGGCCATTTAGAATGGGCTTGTCAAGTGTAACAACAGACCTATTGAGGTTCTGGTTGGAATTGTACTGAATCTAGGCATCAGTGTGATGAGAACTGAAACATTTAGGACACTGACTCTTTCCATCCATGCATATAAGCTATTTAATCTATTTTATTTAGGTTTTCTCTAATGTCCCTCAAAAAGCCTTATAAAATTTCCTTTCTTTCCTAAATTTATCCCTAAATTTTATTCCTAGATTTATTTTTTTCTTGGTGGTGACTGTTACACAACAATGTGAATGTACGTAGTGCAACTAAACTGTAAACTTAAAAATATAATAAAAAAAGAAATTAAGTATACTTAAAAGAAATATAAAAAAAACTTTAAAATAGTTAAAATGGTAAATTTTATATATATTTAACCACACTACAAAAAATTGCTTTGCTGCTAATATACAGAAAAAACTGATTTTTTAATATTGATCTTATGGCCATCTCTACTGCTAAAATAATTATTTCTAAAATGTATCTGTAGATTACTTTCAGTTTTCTATGCAATGTATTATCTGCAAATAAATTTTATTTCCTCCTTTTTGATCCTTATGCTTTTAATTTCTTTTGTCTTACTATGTTGGTTCTGGTAAAACATTAAATAGAAGCAATATTGGTGGGCATCCTTTCACGGCTCTTAATGTTAAAAAAAATTCTTTCAACATTTCCCCATTTACACTGATACCTCATGTAGGATTTTGGCAGATAGCCTTTTTCAGCTCAAGAAGAGTTTCCTTCTCTTCTTATGCTGAGAGATTTATCATGAATGACTGTGGAATTTTATCAAATTCTTTTTCTGCATCTACTAAGATGAATATGGTTCTTCTCCTTTAGTTTGTTGATGTGGCAAATGTTGTTTATATATTTTCTACTGTTAAGCCCTCCTGTGTTCCTAGGATAAACTTGTTTATGGTGTCCTATCTCTTTCATATGTTGCTAGATTTGGCTGGCTTATATGGTGATTAGAATTTTTGCATTTATGTTCATAAATGAAGCTGGTCTCTAATTTCCCTCATACTATCCTCAACTGGTTTTGTTATTAAGATTAAACTAGGTGTTCAAAATGAGATGAGTATCGTTTCTTTTCCCATTCTCGAGAAGAGTTTAAGATTGGAATTATCTGCCCTTTGAAAGATTGTTAGAACTTACTTATAAAATTATCTGGGCCTCAAATTTTGTGAGATTTTTAACTATTGTTTCAATTATCTTAATACAGGACTGTTGAGGCTTTCATCTTCTTGAGTGAATTTTATGTAAGTTATACTTTTGTATTTGTCCATTTTGTAAGTTTTCAATTTTATTGGAAAAAACGGTTAACAATTCTTTTTGTCACCTATGCAAAATGTGTATGTTCTATAGGTTTTCCATCCCCAACCCCATATTATTACTCCATGTCTTCTCTCTTCTTGATCAGTCTCACCAGAGGTTTGTCCATCTTATTAGGGTTTTCAAAGAACTTTTGGTTTTGATATTCCCTAGTGTACTTTATTTCTGAATTCGCTGATTTTTCTGCCCTTATCCTTATTCTTTTTCTTTATTTAGATTTATGATGTTTTGTTTCTATAATGTCTGAAATTAAATACTTAGAAATTAATCTTCAGCCTTTCTTCCTTTCAAATGAAAGTTTTTAAGGCAGTAAATTTCCCTCCACATACTGCCTTTCATTGCTCTCCATAAACTTGGACCCACAGTTGTCCCATTATCATTCCATTCTAATACTTTTACATTTATTTCCATTATGATTTCTTCTTTGACTCTTTTTATTTTATTTTATTTTTTAGGTTTTAATTTAAATTCCAGTGAGTTAACATACACTGTAATATTAGTTTCAGGTATACAATATAGTGATCCAACACCTCCATACAACACCCAGTATTTGACTCTTTTCAATCCTGAAATTCATGAGGATTTGTTATATGCTATAACTTTTTGTTATTGTCATTCAATTTAATTGCAGTGTAGACAGAGAATGTGCCTGTATGATGCCAATTCTGTGAAATTTGTCTTATTTTATGATGTAGGACATGACTGGTTTTATGAATATATTATGAATGCTCAAGAATGTGTTTTCTCTAATTATTGGGTACACAGTTCTATGTATGACCAACTGATAAAGCTTACCAACTTGTTCAAATCCTCTTTATCTTTGCTGACTTAAAACAATCTGCTTAGTCTATTAATACCTGATAGATGTATGTAGAAATCTCCCACTAAGACAGTGGATTTATAGACTCCTCATGTACTTGTATCAATCTTTGTTTTATATATTTGGAGGTTATTTTTATTAGATGCACTTAGAACTGTTTTATCTTTCTGCCGAACTAAACCTTTACCTTTTGTCTTATGTAATTACTGTCTGTATCTGTAAGAAAATTTTATATCTTAAAGTCTATTTTAGCATATGTTAATATAGCTATACCATGTTCCTTCTGGTTGGTATTTACATGGCATTTCTTTCTTTATCCTTTTACTTTCAACCACTCCTTGTTCTTCTCTTTAGGTGTATCTCTCTCTGGTTAACAGCACACAGTTGGATTTTTTTAAAAATTCAACCTGACACTCTTCTAACAAGTTCAACCCATTTATATTTATTTTATTCTTGACATTGGGACTTGGTTTGCTATCTTTTAAGTTTCATTTCTCTTGCTTTTTCTAAGCTTCCTGCTCAATCCATTTTTCTTCTTCCCAAAGATTTAGAATTTCCACATTTTTACTCTTTTGGTGGGGACCTTTGAAATTTCATACTGTGTATTTATCTTTAAAAAGTCTGAAGTTAAGGGGCGCATCGGTGGCTCAGCTGGTTAAGCGACTGCCTTCAGCTCAGATCACGACCCTGGAGTCCCAGGATCGAGTCCCGCATTGGGCTCCCTGCTCAGTGGGGAGTCTGCTTCTCCTTCTGACCCTCCTCCCTCTCATGCTCTCTGTCTCTCATTCTCTCTCTCTCAAATAAATAAATAAAATCTTAAAAAAAAAAAAAAGTCTGAAGTTAAATCATATCCTACTCTCACTCTCCAACTATTCAATAACCACAGAAAAATTAAACTCAAATTACTTGCAGGCTATTATTGTCACTATACTGTTGTCTACTACTGTTTAAGCCGTTCAGAATGTGTTCTCTGACCGCCATGGAAATAAGCGAAATAGACAATTACAAGAAGTAGAGAATGCCAACTATCTGAAAATTAAACAATATACTTATAAACAATCCATGGGTCAAAGGATAAATCACAACAGAAATTTAAAAATATTTTTGAACTGACTAGCTCCTTTTGTTCCCTATTCCTCTCTGGGAAAAGTGTGAAAAATGAAGGTTTTTTAAAGAAAGTTTTGATTAACACAGGGTATTGGAGACATTGATCTTACTGAATTTCTCTCAAATGGGACAAAACAGTTCAAACCAGAACATTATTATTATTACTATCAATCTTAGAAGATTAAATCACAAGAATAATCACTCAGAATTAGCACACACATACATGCCCATATTCATAGTTATGACTTATTAAAGTATATATTTAATATCTCTGATTCAAGCTGCATATTATAATATTCATTTCATTTGAAATCAGATACTAAGAAATATAAATTGACTATTTACAAAACATAGCTTAGCTGTAACTCATCGTAATATGGATATTACTAAACTGTTTAAAAACTTGACCAATGGTAAGGTATTTACCAAACTAATCTACAGATTCAACACAATCCTATCCAAATCCCATCTGCCTATTTCTGCAGAAACTGACAAGCTCATCCTAAAGTTCATATGAAAATGCAAGGGATCCAGAATAGTCTAAACAATATGGAAAAAAGGAATGAAATTGGAAGAATCACTCTTGGTGACTTCAAAACCTACTACAATTCTACAATACTCAAGACAATGTGGTACTGGCATAAGGCTAAACATATCTGTCGATCAGTGGAACAGAAATGAGACTCCAGAATAAACCCTTACATTTATGATTAAATGATTTTTGACAAGAATGCCAAGACAATTCAACAGGGAAATAATACTCTGTTTCAACAAATGGTGCTGGGACAACTGAATATACACATGCAAAACAATGAAGTTGGACCCTTATGCCACATCCTACACAAAATGGATAAAAAATTCAAAATGGATAGAAGACCTAAATGAAAGAGCCTAAACTATAAAATTCTTAGAAAAAAACATGCATATAAATTTTTGTTACCTTGGATTAGGCAATAATTTTTCAGGTATGATACCAAAAACATAAGCGCAAAAGAAAAACAGATAAGTTGGATGTCATCAAAATTAAAAGCTTTTATGCTTCAAAAACATGAAATGATGACCAACAGAAGGGGAGAAAATATTTCAAAATCATGTATCTGACAAGGGACTTGCATCCAGACTACATAAAGAACATAACAATAAAAAATAAATATCTCAATTTAAAAATAGGCAAAGGATTTGAATAAATATTTATCCAAAGAAGGCATACTGATGGCCAAAAAGCACATGAAAAGATGTTCAACATCATTAGTCATTAGGGAAATGCAAATGATAACCACAAAAATGAGACACTACTTCCAAACCACTAGAATAAGTAAAATCAGAAAGACAGATAATACTAAGTGTTGGCTGGCAAGGATGTGGAGAAACTGGAACCTTCATGCATTGCTGGAAGCAAAATGATGTAGTCACTTTGAAAACAGTTTGGAAGTTACTCAAAAAAAAAAAGGCATGAAGCTACCATATGACCCAGTGATTCCACTCCTATGTATACACCCAAGAGAAATGAGAACATTGGTCCACACAAAAACTTGTACACAAACATTAATAGCAGCAATATTCATAATAGCCCCAAAGTCAAAACAATCCAGATGTCCATCAACTGATAAATGGATAAGCAAAGTATGGTATATCCATCCAAAGAATACTCTTCAGCCATACAAAGGAATGAAATACTGACACATGCTACAACATAAATGGCCCCCCCTTTTTTTTTTAAGATTTTATTTATTTATTTGAAAGAGAGAGAATGAGAGACAGAGAGAGCACATGGGGGGGTGGGTCAGAGGGAGAAGCAGACTCCCCGCTGAGCAGGGAGCCTGATGTGGGACTTGATCCCGGGACTCCAGGATCATGACCTGAGCCGAAGGCAGTCGCTTAACCAACTGAGCCACCCAGGCGCCCCAACATAAATGACCCTTAAAGACATTGGGCTAAGTGAAATAAGTCATTCACAAAACGCCACTAGTTGTATGATTCCACTTACATAAAATGTCCAGAATAGGCAAATCTACAGAGACAGAAAGTAGTTTAGTGGTTGCCAGGGCTGGGGGAAGGAGGAAACAGTGACTACAAACAGGTATGGGGTTTCTTCGGGCATAAAGAAAATGTTCTAAAATAAGAGATAGTGGTGTTGGTTGCACAACTACGTGAATATACTAAAAACCACTGAATTGCACACTTTAAAGTGGTGAATTTCACAGTATATGAATTGTATCTCCACAAAACTGTTATTAAAAATGGGGAAAAAAAAACTTCACTGACAATATGGGTCTAAATACTTCATTTAAAGTTAGATACCTTATTTTAAGAATTCTTTGGTTATTTATTCAGGTCATACTTGACCCTAAATACACTGAAAAATAACTATTTGGATCAGAAAGAATGTATATAGCACACTTGTAGGTCTATGATGATCTGTGATGGAAAATCTCCTGACTAGACTGTAAGCTCCTACTAAATAGAATGGTCTCATTCATCCTTTATCCAGCATCTCAAAGAAGCCCTGATTCATTCTGTATTAATGGATGAATGCTACTGGACCAAATGCAAGACTCTTCCTCAGTCTCATCAGAACAATGCATGTGTCCCTTTACCTTTCAAAAGAAAGGGCAAAATGGAAGAGATGGCATTCTTTTTTTTTTTTTCTTTTATGCGGGCCGGGGAGAAGCTGACATTGTAGGCTGCCTTTCATTTTCTCACACTCACCTGCCTTTGCTGAAGAGGGACGAGACAGTTTCTGGCTATAGATGTGGGCAGCACTTTGGAAAGAGGAAAAAGGGCCACTGGTGTGACTGCCTGATCGACAGCGCGGCAGACCAGCAGGGCTCGGTGCGTTCTGTGTCCCAGGATGTATGGAGGGAGAGGCACTGTCAGGGGCTGTGCTCAGTAAACCTGCTGGCTGGTGAGACATGCTGGGGATAGCTGGAGGAATCTGAGAGAAAGAAGAATGGTGGCCGGGCCCTGATGAGAGGTCAGAGGTTGTAATAATAGATGACAAGTGGGTACTGGGAATTTTCTGCAGAAGAGTAACAACAGGACCAGAGAAAGAAGCGGAGGAAGAATTTGTATAGACTAATTTAGCCTCTTTGTCTGCTGAAGTGGTAAATCCTATTAAAACAAAAACAAACAAAATAAAACAAAACAAAGCAGATCATTTTAGGAAAAACTGACATATAATCTCTATAAAACATGAAGTAAACATTTTTAAACATTGAAATAATCTTAGCACGAAACAGAAATCATGAAAGACAGAGACTTTAATGAGTGTTCATCATGAACTTAACGAATCATGCCTATCAAGACAACCTGGCAACAGAAACAGTTTATTTGTAGTCCTAGAATTTCTAAAAGCTGGAGTTGAGACTACCTCCATCAACCAGAGCAGGCATTTTACAAATGTGAGGGCGTTAGGACAAAAGTTTCTGGTAGTGACAGCTAACTGCTCTCCCTCTGCTTTTCACCCTTCTGGGGGGGAAAAAAAGTGCTCAGAAATTTCTAAATATTAAGAAAATGAAAAATTCCTCAGAAGGAAAATAGGTTATCAGCACATAGAAGGAAATTCTAAGGGAAGAGAAAAAACAAAGAAAAGGAACTTCTTTGGGGTAATGCCTTACACTTTAGAATCATTTACAATCTGATGACTTTTTTTCTCCCCTTTTAGGGATTTATCAGAGGGCGGCAAATCTATGTAGGTTTGAAGTCACTCACGAGATAATTTATCACAGTGAATGTCTGTGGCCTGCTGCTGTTTGGGCTGCTTTATTTTCACGTCGGCCATCGTCTCAGGGTGATCTGAAACAGAAAATAAATACAAATGCTCTACATATAATTTTGTTTCCAAAATATAACACAATTCATAATTAATCCCAGGAACATCGCATACCCCACCACACTTTCCCAAGGCTGGCCACACCCACAGCCCTGTTGAGTGGGCAACCAACCAAAAGATTCCCAATCATCCCCAACCCCAGCTCCAGCTAACTGAACCAGGGGAAAAATACTTAAACCCAGGACAGCCATCCATGGATGGCAACAAGCTAGGACATGCCTGGAAAAGAAAAGAAAAAAAAAAAATAATAATAAGTAAGGGCAGTCAGATGCCTCTACCAAGAATTCAAACTAGGGAAACTAAGAAACCAAGCTTGTTGATGGTACCCACTGGAGCAAAGAAATCATAATACATATGGAGCAGTGCAACAACCAAGAGACAGAAAGAACAGCCCCAATATTTGTTGGCAAGGTATCTGGATACTACAATAACTCTGTATCTAATCTTTCTTGCTTGCTTTTATTTATTTATTTATTTACTTATGAATGAGAATGGTGGGGCGAGAGGGGCAGAGGAAGAGAGAGAATCTTAAGCAGGCTGCACACCCAGTATGGAGCCTGCACAGGGCTCCATCTCATAACCCTGAGATCATGACCTGAGCCGAAATCAAGGGTCAGACGCTTAACTGACTGAGCCACCTAGGCGCCCATAATAGCTCTGTATCTTCAAGTAAACTTCTTGGTTTTACTTGAGCAAGCTGAGTGAGTTTACTTGAAATAGGGTGATCAGTATATTCATGACAAAATCACTCTAATAAATAAATTCCACTCTAATAAACTAGTTTTTTCCTACCACAGGATTTTGAAACAGGACAGCCAGGGCTAATCATGTACTTGCAGAAATACTCCAGAATCTTTTTCAGGGCTAGTTCGTATAAAAACTTAAGAAAGGCCATTTTACCTATCATCTTTCAGAATGAAAGAATGAGGACACAGGAATTATTTTCTGCCCATCACCACCAGCAGTGGTGGTAACTGTCACACATGTGTTTGCTCATGTTTGAAATCAGTCCAGATACTATCAGATGTCAAAGCGTTGTTTCCTTAATTGGGGCCTTCCAACTGCCTCTCTAGTTATTCTTGTTAGGTCTACGTAGGTACAGATCTTCTTACGCAGAGGTCATCCTTAACACATGAACCCCAGAATTCTCAGGGACCCATTTGTACAAACAGATGCTGTCAGGACATACTGTCAGGGCTTCCCCAGGGAGGAAGTTACTTATCTGAACGCCACTGTAGGCCCTCACCTCTCTAGGTTAACGCGCTTTTCTCTACCCCAACCTCATTGTAAGAACTCTTCAACCTCTCTTCCTCAGCACTGTTACAGGAGCTTCTCAAAGCTTCCACCAACCTTCTTCCTACATTTACTCACCCAATTCTATCTACTAGACAATAAACCTTATGAAGTCAAGGTCCTAGGACAGCCCTGGTCACTGTATACCTAGCAACCATCACAATGTCTGACACCCAACAGGTGCTCAGGAAGAATGTGTAGAAGGAATGAATAAATAGATGAATCAACTAACTTCAGAACTTAGATAAGCTAGGACAGCTCAAAGAAGAGGGCTGACCTGGGGACTTCTAGAAGTATCATTCGATTATACAGTGAGCTCAATATAAATAGGCTTTTGTAGATTGGCCTCTGAATCAAAACAGTTTTTAAAACATTAACACTGTTTCTTTGGAACACTCACTCCACATTTTAAATGACCAATTGTCCTCGCTATTTCCACATTAGACTATGGTAGTCTTAACAGCAGGGAACGAGTCTCCGTCCTTGAATTTAGTGCTCAGCATAGTGACAGAATTGGTGTAGATTTCCTATGTCTTACACTTCCCATCTAGATTTTAAATGAATCTTACTTTAAGGCACAAAGCTTTGTTTAATAACAGAACATCACTGCTATTTTTTGATCATATGACATGAGCTAGAGAGTTCGGTCCACATTAATTCCAAAATCCCCAATCACAGAGTTCCCCCGCCATGAGCTCTTTTAGAAATGTGTGGGAACATTCTGGGCTATCACAGTGACTGAAGAAAGCTAAAGGCATTTAGGATGTGGGACTAAGGATATTAAGACATTCCACCAGGTATGGAAGAGTCCCACGCAACAAATAATTCTTCTACCCCAAATGCCAATGCTGCTAAGCCAGAGGAAGCAAAAAACTTAAAAAGAATGGGAAATAACTATTAGGAAAGGCAGAAAAGCACAGATTAAGAGCACAAGCTTTGAGTCGGGCAGATCAAGGTTCAAATTCTCATCCCACTGCACCGTGGAGGGGATCCTTGAGCAAGTTACTCAGTCTCTTTCAGCTTCTGTTTTCTCATCTGTATAAAGAAGTTGAATAATAGCACCCACTCCATATGGTTTTTAAAAGTAAAAAAATTAGATCACATCCAGCAGATTATAGTAATATGAGCACTCCCTTAAATGTTAGCCATTATTAGCTTGTCTTGAAAAGCTCTCTGCTGTTAATTTTCGTGAAAAAAAAAAAAAAAATCAGACCATGTCCCTCTTGTTCTGAGGACAAAAATGGAATGCCTCCTCAGCCCCGACCCCCACACTGCAATACTTCACCATCTTGGAGTCTGATAGTGCTTACGCAGCACATGATTCTTGGCTCTTTTCACATGTCTCATTTTTTCACTTGTTCTTCTTATTTTTCATTAATAAACCATCATACTTACCACCCTTTGCCCCGCTATCAGAATAACTGTTGCTGTTTTTAGAACTTTTTGAGTGAGTCCCCAGGAAGACACTTGCAGACTTGTTTTTTTGGGTATAAAAAGTCAACACCTCCTCCAGTTCAGCCTCACTGAAACGAGGAGAGAGAGTATGGTCAGAACAGGAAGCTGTTCTGGAAAATCTTTCCACCAGATTTTATTCTGGAAATGGAGTCAGCTGGAGAAGGGGAAAATGAAAAGTACAAGCTGAAAACTCCCTAATAATAGATGGTTAAATAGGAATACAAACAAAGCCGTCTAAAAAAATTAAAGCATGATAAGGCTTTCTTCATCCCAAAGTGAATATTCGAGATGCACTGTCTAATACGGTAGTCAGGAGGCATATATGATGATTTCAGTTTAAATGAATTAAAATTAAGTACATTTAAAGATTCTTCTCAGACTAGCCACATTTCACGTACTCAGTGGCTACAACACAGAAAGTTCTATTGGATAGCCATGTTCTATATTAGAGGTCAAAAAACTACAAACTTTATGGGGTCAAAACTGACAAGCTGATGAGCAACATATTCTTGTATGGCTCCCTGCTAAAAATGGTTTTTATCTTTTTAGAGAAGAATATGCTATGAAGATCATAGGAACCCTCACAGTCTGAAATATTTATTATCTGGCCCTTCACAGTTTGCCCCCCACTTCCAGATAACTGAAATGTGTTCATTAAAGGAGACCCTTGTCATTTTAATTCCCTATGTCAGAAATAAGGAGACCTACCAGCATAACCATATGAAGAGTTCCCTAACCATCTATACAATGAAGGAGATGGAACGAGATGGTTCTAGGTCATTTCAGATATTAAAATTATATGCACTTTATGAACATCCACAAAATGGAAAGTATAAGGAATCTGATGAGGGCCCACAGGATTCTTCTAGTAAACATATTATGCATGGATTTTTCAACACCTGTGGGAGGTTCTCAATGGCCTTCTGCATTTTTTTTTCCTAGAGCCAGGCTGTATTCCAGATGAGTGGCCTTTAAATAGGCAAAGTATTCCTGTGTTATCACAAAAAACCTATACCCCATCTTCAGAATACACTGTGATGACAACCTAGGAAACCACTTCTATGAATCTCAGGGTAAACGCCACAGTCTCCAGAGTAGCCAAATGCCACAAAGTACCTCAAGTAACTATTAAAGATCCACGTGCAGCTGAGATTACAAACGGGTGATTGCCTCTGCCTGTCTGTGTGTTTTATTTGGCCCTTCACAGAAAGGGAAAGGGAAAGGTTAAGGTTGGTCAAAATACAAACTGCTTGATGCCTCTTCTCTTAATCTTTGCCCACTTCATAATCTGTGTTTCCTTGCCTGACTCCTGCAGGGATCTGCATTTACCAACCTCGATGGAGGTATCCGGGTACCACCCCAAATGTAATAAACGAGCCGATGCTAGCAGAAATTTCCAACAATCAACACTTAATGTACAACAGTAATAAATACGTTCCAGCATATTTTATCTCCAACTCTGTATCATTTGTCTTAGTACATGGAATTCATTTTTAGCATCCAGTTAGGCCTGGTAAGGGAATACACATCACTTTTCAAAAAATTGGCTTTTCTTTTCTTTTTTTATATTATAAGGATCTTGAAGATCCCTAGGAGGAACAGAATATTAATCTTTTAACTTTTAAAGTAGAGTAATTTTCTGAACATACTCTAGTTTTTCTTTCCGATTTTTATAATGTTGATATGAGAAACCATTTCTTGTTTTGCTTCTATACCTGAATTATCAATCATAGAACTCAAGACCCAAGAATGTTAACAAAGTAACATTACACGATTATAAACTCCTACAAAATGATGTCTTTGTTTGCTGTGAGTTTTTAAGCGCATGATAGTGAGGCTATCCTTAGGTCTGTACAAGGTCTTAAACACAGATCATATTATCTTATATGATAATATAAGACTATATAACTCACCACCTGATTTAACTTCATAAACCAAGAGAGAATCGATTTTCTCCTGTTCTTCTCCCCACAGTGACTTTGATGGTTGAAGACTAATTAATGGGGTGATACAGATGTTTTATCCTTTATTTGACTAGTTTTGTATGACTCTCTGTTTTAGAAAAAGGCCCTCCAGTGTGAGTCTTACAAAATTTTAAATGAAATGCCTTTGTTACCTCTTCCTTTGGAAACATATTGTCAATGGACAAAATGGCATGACTGATTTATATCAAGATAGAGCTGAATGCTGAGATTTTCAATCCTTAAAGGTTAACTCTACACATGAAGGACCTGTTCTATTTTATATAAATTAGGCGTAACCCTCACAGTGCTGAGAAACTGCCAATTCCTCAGCCCACTCAATGTAGGCAAAATTTGGTCATCACCACTGCATCAATAGGTCAGGGATAAATTCAGATCCAGTAAACACTGGAAGCCTCTAACTTCAACTTTCCAAAGGGCTCTCTCAGCACTTCAAGTGGTGTGTACTTTGAAGGCTGTCTAGAAATACAGCCCAGATACCCAGCAGCAGTGTTTTGATAACTGAAACCATGACAACAACAACATAATTGGCTGAAATATGGAGAGGCCAAGCCTATGAAACTCTTTTTCTCATTCTGAGAGTGATTTCACTCACATCCATATGTTAGAAATAAGGAAATATTAAGAATTGAATGGGCAGTCTGGCAGAAAAAGATAGTTTTTATTAATCAAGAATATCTTCTACCTTGCTTGTCTGATGAACTCCTGAAAGTTTTCTGTATTCACCCCATCTTCCTCTTCTTCTTCAAGTTTCTTCTTCGATTTCTTTTCAGCCATCTGTTCTGTTTCCTACCCAGTCCCCAACCCACAAAGGAAAACAATAAGATAAAACTGACTCCTGATAAATGCATACTTCATCATCTGGTTTCATTACCATTGGGTTAATTTGTCTTTATAGTAAAGACACTTACTTCCTCCATGTACTTTTGCCACCTATAAATTTGATATATTATTCTCTGCCATTATTTCATAAAATATTTTGGAATTTCCAAATAAAAGTTGCAGAATAAATGTAAATTTTTATCATGTTTTTACTTTCTGCCCACATAACCCATTCAAAAAGAACTTTATAGTTCTTTTTAGCTTAGTAACATCTGTGCTCACCCTTGCAGCTTTAACAGTATGACAACAGAGATACTGTATTTTGTTACAATTAGGAAGACGAAAGATAGGTCTTGGAAGGTACTCCTCTACCAGCATCCAAACTGAGTAAATTCTTCACTTATATAAGACATACCAAAATTCTCAACAGATCTGGAGTAAATCACAGCTATCGATTTGGTATATTAAATTCTACTGTTTATTCCACACATCTTTACAAATGCCATTTAAATTTCCTCAGTTCTCCCTTCTGCAAAGTAACTATACTTTTTTTCTCCCAAATACCCTTTGGATATCAGATGCTTTGAAAAATATTCTAACCAAGTAGTACATTTCCTGGTCTTGTCTGTAAAATGATGTCACCATCTAAGATGTTCTCAAATACAAAGTATAACTCTCTCAGGAAAGAAAATTATGTCATTCTATTAAATCCACAGTTAATTTGCTCTCAAATAGTCAATTCACCACTGTTTAAAGGCATAATAATGACAATGCAAATTCACATAGTCCAGGATTCATCTCAGATACAATAGCACTCAGAGGGAATATGCTTTTTGATAAGCATTAACTATGGCCACTGGGCTTTCAGAAGTAATAAGCAGCTTTTCAGACAAGCTAGGTTAAGGAGTGAGGTCCAGCTCCCTGTAACAGTTACACACAAGGGTTGACAACACTAGAAAAGAGAAGGACCTCTCCACCCAGCTGGACACAGGCTTCTAGCTTGCTGCTCATAGTGTATGACAATCTAAAACACAAGAGTAAGAGATAAACCACCTACCTTGTTGTATACAATAATAAAATCACCCAGTTGGTGGGCCAAGATTCTTCTGCGTTCCAGAAGTGCCAATCGTCGACTGGGTAATACCATCCTCAGTGAGTGCTGGAGGTTACTGGACGCTCGTTTAAGGAAGCGAACCACTAGCTCCTATTAAGAGTCATCGGCGGTGGGGGAGGGCGGGGGGAGAGCAGGGATTATGCTAAGCAACAGAAGACAGGCTATGAAGGGTTTACCCAACAGAGATATGAGAACAGGTACACTATACATTTCAACAAATAAGACCCAGAGCAAAAACATTAGGCATAAGAAGGATACAGAGAGACAAAACAAAAGAAACGTACTCTTCCCTCAATAAGCTGGCAATCAGAAAATCAATAAATATGTATGCAAATAATTATATATTAAAGAAGTAACTGTAAAAGTACCACAACTCACATGCAAATGGTAGTATAATAAATCAAAGTGCAGATATCACTTCTAATAGGGTGATCAGAGAAAGCTACTTAGGGAAAGTAGCTTTCAAGGACAGACAGTGGAAATTAAAACCATGGGAGCAGATGAAATCATCAAAGGTGAGAAGGAAGAGAAAGAATACAGAAATATTCATATTCATTTAGAGAGAGGAAAGAGGAGGAAGAATCAGAAAACAAAACAAAACAAAACAAAAATCCATGGCAGAAACACCAGAAATTTACCAAAAAAAAAAACCCGAGGAGAAAAGAGTGTCATGGAAGCCAAGGGAATTAAAGGCCCCATGTCAAAATCTTCCAAGAGACCAGAGCTGAAAAGGACCAGGACCAAGACCAAAACAAGGCCCTGGATCTGGCCATTGTGAGATAACTTCAAGAGAACACTTTCAGTAGAGAAGGGAATAGAAGGAAGAGACTAAGAAGAGCACGGGTAATAAAGAACAGAAACCGCTCATTTAAAAAGTTTAGTGTTGAAGAAAAAGAAAGAACCAATACTCTGTATGTGAGAGGTGGTGGCTTCTTTTTTCCTTCCCCATGGGGAAGGGAGTTGGTGGGGAGCCGGGGGGGCACAGAGAAAAGTCATTAAGTGGTACAAAAAGTACATCTCACTTGGCATGGGGCAAAGGATTCTGAAATCTGAACAGATACCAATCAGATCACTCACAGTATAACAAATGCTTCCAAGAGAGATTTTGTGAGACTAAGGGCCTTAAAGAGAATTGTTCCTTCCCTCCCCACACCCCCACAACATGATAAAATTGCCTTAAGATGATAGATTTGAGGATCTTCTATTGATGTGCCTCCTGTGAGTTATATGATAAAGAATCTCTAACCCTAACTTGGGGCAGAGAAGACAATTCTACCCCTACCTTCCTCAACAAGACCGCCGCCGCAATCATCAGGGAATGGGTTAGGGTTTGCTCTCTAGCTAGATTTTCAAACAGGAATGCACAGAACTGGTATTAAGTTTTGCGGTGATGATCCTAAGTATTCTCGTAAACAACCCCCCCCCCCCCCCGCCCTGAAATCCTGTGTGAGTTCCAAGCGCTTGCAGGGATTATTCTATTCTGAGCTCTTTTTTATTCCTGAATTTGATTTTGGCTCATTGTCCTTTGGTGCCAATTTGCTCCAGCATGAAGGAATAGCCTCATAACCAGAGGTTGGATTTCACGATTCTACTCTGCTGTCTTTACTATAGGGTGGCTTAAGCTGTTATGTTAAAACATTATTTTTTCACAGTGGAGCAGACAAACTGACTCTCAAAAAGGCAGTTTCAATTTTCCACTTGGAAAGAGCAGAGCTAACATTTTCCACTGATGGTTGAAGGATTATTCACAACACACAAGGTTTTATCTCTGGGTTGTATTGGCTACTTTAAATTCACAAGTTGTTTTCTGGGATTTCCATCATGTTTTTTATAATAAGCCTGGCATATCGTATGCCTCTCGTATGTGGAGAACTGAAAATTATGGTAGGGTCACCACTGAGTTGGACAAAGGATGCAGCTTTCTCAGACTTAGAGGTCCCTCTCTTGTGGGTGACAGATCCCTGTGGTCAAAAGGCTACAGAAGGACTGTGGCTTCTTCTATAAGCGTTGACCTTACCAAAGAGCATGAAGTTCCCTGTCATTCCAATTCAAAAAGAATAACCGTGCTAGAATGCTAAATCCTAGGCATGTTCAAATGACTGATACACAGCAAAAATTATTACACAGTTTGTTTCCAGTCATCTAATAAGAACTTTATAAAATTTCAACTAGTAGAGAAATAACATTAAAATGGAGGATGGTACATTCTCCGAGGGCCTATAATAAAGTGCTTTCACAGGGTTAACGCCACCCCCTCAGGACAGAAAACATATGCCTTTTGATGCATGGAAATAAGAGAAGAGCAAATAATGTACAATTGTAACCTGTGAGTTCAAGTTTCAGTCTCCCCACACACAAGCTGTGGGACAAGAGGCAAATTACGGCCGTGCTCTAGGTCTTTGTTGCCTCAGCTACAAAATGGGGATTACAGTGCCTACGTCAAAGAGTTAACGCAATGGGAAAATCGAAGAGTGAAAGGGCTCTAAATTGTTATTCTTTTTGAGGGCTTTGCACAGTGCCTGACGTCTAATGAGCAATCAATTTCCATTTTCAGGATGAAATAAACTGATGCCCTCAACAGAGTGTAATGAACATGGCCCCAGATCAAAGATTTACTTCACATTAAAGTAAATCTATAATCTATAGTGTGGAACAACTCTTTCACCAGAAGAATATATTGCTCTTTACCCTAGTTGAAAGTAGGAAGAGGAGGAGGAGGAGAAGGAGAAGGAAAGAAACAGGGAAAGTAAAAACGTTCCAACAAGAAGAGCCTCACCATCTGTTCATCCTCTTTGGCAGCCCAACTGGCACTGAACGTTTGACCTCCACTGTCCTTCATCAGGCGAATTTGAACATGCTGGAGATAGGCAGAGAATGCTATTCGGGCCTGCACTTTGCTATAGAAATCCGAAACAACATACCGTTATGAGACAGAATGGTAAGCCTACCAAATGTGTACTTGCCTCACTCAAAGTGGACTGTGAGGATCCTCCTATTAGGATGGCTAAGAAAAATGAAGCCCATCATGCAGTCATTGACTAAAGATACCTTCTGCAGAGTACATGAGATTTTTTTTTTCTATTAAAGAATCTTATTTATTTTCTCTATTATTAACACGGGAGAAAAAAAATCAAACAAGAATAGGAAATCAGGTTTCCTACTCTTATACCTTATCTCTGAACTTTTTAATAACTTTCTTGGGGGAAATAGACGGGAAAAGTACTGAATCTTCACAATAACATATGCATTAATGTAGAAAGGTTTTCCTGCGTTGGAGTCCCTTATGTACTCATTAGTTGGTGCAAAAGTATTCTTTTGCTATGGCAACTAATATTTCTAGTGTGCAAAGGCCTCCAAAGCAGGAAATAGATAAATCCTACAAAGGAACTTTTGAGACCAAATTTTAAGGTCATGCTTTTCTCAACTACAAGACGGGAATGGCTGAAGCCCAGAACAAATGAGTGAGGTCCAACAGAGTTTGGCATAGATGAACTGACAGGCTAGGACGGGCCCAGATGTTCAGTGGGAAAAAGAAATCTTTACATATAGTAAAAAGTACCTCAGCGGCATCACCGAGAAACCCAGCAGATTTCTGCTTGGTGGTCTAGGTTGGAAATAAGGAAATCTATTCAAGCTATGGTTTAGAAGATAGAAATACCAGAGACACACTGATGATTTTCGCTTCAGCTGTTATTTGTAGCAGATCTGTTTTCCTTCAGGAGAGATTTTGGTTACTTCAGCTGATCGGCCTTCTGACACTCTAGCCAAAATTACATCAGCGAAGATTAGGGCCCAACACAAACTTTGTTTACAATCCTCACACATGCAATCACTGAATGCTTTCTACTCACTGTTCCTCCAAAATTAGGATGAACGACTTGTCCAGAGTAAAGTGGACATCCTAAGAAGGTCTAGGTCTAACTTCTATATATGTGCTAGAAGGACTGAAGGGGAGGGGAGTCAGGTTGAGAAGTAGATTTGCTCTTGAGAGTTTAATACAGATCTTCAGAGCATAAAATGTAAGTCAGGCTACATCTTTTTTACTAATGGGGACAGTTTATGGGAGTACAATATGATTTTGAAAAAATAAATTTAGGGGCGCCTGGGTGGCTCAGTCATTAAGCATCTGCCTTCAGCTCAGGTCATGATCCCAGGGTCTTGGGATCAAGCCCCGCATCGGGCTCCCTGCTCAGCGGGAAGCCTGCTTCTCCCTCCCCCACTCCCCCTGCTTGTCTTCCCTCTCTCGCTGTGTCTCTCTCTGTCAAATAATAAAATCCTAAAAAAAAAAAAGAAAAAAAGAAAAAACAAATTTATATTTTCAAATGTTTCTCAACAAGGGCAACACTTACACCCTTGTTCTCCTGGAGACCACATGCCACTTTCCCCTCAACCATTCCCAAAAGCCTTACCCCCATAACAGGATTATTTTCAAGACAAAATAAGTGAAAAAGATTCTTAATTTTGGTCCACAAATTCACTTGCTATCGAATGAGGTAGAAACATTCGATATTTCATTTCAGACATCTCCAAAGTAGAATACCTGATTTTATTAATTATTCCTCTAATGCTAAAACATGAAGGTCTTTTGGATAAGAGAATTATCACTTGGAGGCTGAGATGTCAATTATTGTTTCGTTGCAAATCATTGCCACAAATCAAATGAACAAGTACTGAGCTTTCCATTTCTATAAACCTCATTGAAAGAACCCGGGGTTGTTCATTCTGAGACTGGCCCTAAGGTACTGTTCACCTTGGTCAGCTAGTCATTTGCAACAAACCCAAAAAGATGAAAGAATGAAAACTAGAATGATTTAAACCAAAAACCCCTTATTTTTTTAAAAAAATTAAGCTTATATGGATCCTCATTATAAAAATTACACAACTAAATGCTAGGGCCGAGAGTCTCGAATCCTTGCCACGACCTCCCTGAGACCCCTCAGTAGCCACGGAGATGCCCCACAGAATGATGGGTAGCTCCAGGGAACAGAGTCTAAAAACCACTAATTTGCATTAACACACCAGGCAACTACAAGTTTACTCACTGAAAGTCAGATCCATGAGATTTATGAAGAAATAATTTATTTCTACAACAGCTAAGTAGAATGTTATTGCTGGAAAGGGCCTTAGAATATAGTCCAGTGGTTTTCAAATCTTCTATTTCAATTCAGTGGAATCTTTTTTCCCCTCCAGAAAGCACAGTTTGAAAAACATTTGTCTAACCCCATACCTTGGCCTAAAGGAAAAGGAAACTGAGACGTGGAGAAGCTCTCTCTGACCAGCCCATGATCACACAGTCCATTGGTGAACCCTAAAAAGCAAGAGTCCAGGTCTTCGGACAGTGTGGTGTGCTCTCCACTCAACAGAACTACTGCTATTCTCCATGACCTTAACTTGTTCCAAACCTTAACTTGATCTCCCCACTCCCCCAAACCCCCGATGTTACCCACCCACCCTTGCAATATAAGAACTGACCTCTAACGTAGAAAATAAAGGCCCAAATGCATAAATACCTAGCCTTTCTTCCCCTTTCACTTCTAACTACTGCATTCATCCCATAGTGCTTTCTTTCTGACTTATAGTAAGAGATACCCCTCCAGCGGCCTCTTTCCACCTTCCTTTAGGGCCCTTCCTATCAATATATCCATTTCTGCATCTCTAATCCTCTTTCCTTTTTTTTTTTTTTTTAACGATTTTATTTATTTAGAGAAAGAGAGAGCATGAGCAGGGGGAGGGTGGAGGGAAAGAGAGAATCTCAAGTAGACTGTACTGAGTGGGGAGCTGATGCAGGGCTCAATCTCACAACCCTGAGATCATGACCTGAGCCAAAATCAAGAGTCAGATGCTTAACCGACTGAGCCACCCAGGTGCCCCTAATCCTCTTTCCATCAAACCCTTCCCCTAGTCTATAAATAAGCTCCAGAATCCTCATCTTTAAAAAAAAAAAAATCCTTTTCTCTTAGCTTGCTCTCACTATGTGTTCTCACCTCCCTTTCATTGCCAAATCCTCTGAAAAAGTTGGCTTGCACTTGGCTTTCTTATTTCCACAACTCACAATTTCTCACAACTCACAAGTTGGCCCTAGGTCAGAAATGCAGGAGTCTCTTGTTACTCTTCATGCTCTCTCAGGCTGTCTGAGGCACACTACGGCTTGGAACTCTCATTCTGGAGCTTCTACCACCCTCCCTCCTCCTAGGCTGATGCCTACCTCTCTAACTGCTAGTTCCTATCTCTTTACTATTAAACACTGGTTTTCCCCAGGGCTCTATTCTCCTCCTTTCTCCTGCCTGTGCTTGCTGGACTAAAGTGAACTGGACAAGCTCACCCACTCTGAAGTTCCTAATTTTCAACTGCCCAATTCTGTTCAACTCTGACCTTTAAAGGTGTATCTTCACCTATCCACTGAACAACTTCATCCCAGAGCCCTTCTGCCTGTGTTCCAAATGAAACATATTTCCTTCCTGAAACCAACTCCTATGCTCCTTATATTGACTGACGGCATTCTCTCCATTCCGGTAGCCATGGCTCTGGTCAAGGCCTCATCTTCCTGGCTCTGGACTATTGTGACAGCCCCTAACTCACCTTTCTGCCTTTCATTCTCCTCTTAATCACTGACCCACAGTGCAACCAGAATTTACCTTCTAAATCAAGATCTGACCATATCATTCATCGGCTTAAAAATTATCCATCTAGAAAATACAGTCCCAGCTCCTTTTAGAGTGCTTTATGATCAAATGACATCCATTTTTTTTTCCCTGTCTTATCTCTCACTGCATTCCTCTCTCCATGTAACTACCCAGCCTAGCACAATTCCTGCACAAAGCAGGTGCTCAATAAGCGTCTGCTGAGGGGCTGAATGACTTGACTGGACCATCACACCTTCTGCCTTTATTTCCTCTACTGGTACTCCCACACAGCTGCCACCTCTCAGCCCTCCTGACATCCTGCTCATCAGCCAAAGCCTGGTTCAAATATTACCACCTCCCTAATGTCCCTCTAGCCTTTCCAGGCAAGACCAGTCACTCCTTTCTCTCTGCCCTAAGGGCACTTTGTCCATATTGGGGCCCCTACTCAGTAAGTACCCCTACACTAAACCATGAGCCACTTGAACTCTGCGCTTTCAGTGACTGACACTCAAACCAGTGAGACATGGGTTTGGCTCATAACTCCATACCTTGGACAAACAACTTCTCTAAGGCTCAGTTTCCTTAATAGTAACAATAATAAAATCACAGTCATTACCTCCCAGGGCTGCTGTAAGAAAAGGAAATGGCTGCAAAGCCCCCAGCACAGTACCTGGTACACAATATTAGTTACCAGTTTTACTATCATAATTACCAAAGGTACATACCTAAGATTGCCGTTATCTTGCAGAATCTGCATCAGGTTAAATTTAGGCTCTGGCTCCTGAGTCTCAATTTTGTAGCACTGTTCACTTTTATTATTCCATTCAGAAACTTTCATGGCATTTTCTTTGGGTGAATTTTCTACCATAACAGTCAATGAGGGGGTGTATTTGGCTTGATTTTCTCCAAGGGACCCTGCAGATTCCTCCTGGGAAGCCTCCTGTTCTTCATCTTCATTGTCTAATGCGACTTCTTCCTCCTCTTCGCTCTCTGTCTCAGTTTTAACATTCATTTCAGCTGGCTGAGTGATCACTAAATGCGAAGAATCACTAATGTTGCTGAAAAAAGGATTAAATTTTCCTCTCTCCCAATACCTTCCTTTCATCTTTTTAGTAAAAACCCATCTCTAAGTCAGACCACAAAAAAGGCACAAAATGAACAGCATACACATTACTCTCCAGTCTCATGCATTCTAAAAACCCATCTTCATTAGAGTTCATGTTTTTCAGCATAATACCGATGGCTCTCTCACAACTTCAGGCAAACATCTGGGTAATCTCTACAGTGTGTTAGAGGTTTTTAGAAGGGCACCTTTTATGGAGGTACAAAGAGCAGGGGAGTATCTTTCTATCCTACATTTATTCATTATCTTTCTCTTTCACTGACTTGGAAGGTATGTGAGGACAAAGGCCTTATCTTTTTTATTCACTGATGAAAACCCTAGTGACTAACGTGCCTGATACAGGTGCTCAACAAAGGAGGGAAGGAGGGGCGGAAAAGGCAGTCAGTCATCATTGACAAACAGACCTAAAAATGGAAGAATCCGGGAGAGAAAGAAATTCCTCCTTGTCTGCTCATGGTTAAAATATTTCTACCATTCAGCAATGTCAAGGGATGAACGAGATTTAACACCTAATCATGAAGAAGCTGAACAGTCACGCTCAGGATTCCATTATACTTAAGCTAAAGTATTTCTTTATATTTATGTATCTTTATACCTCAAGTATTTCTAGAGTATCAGCTAGTTATATGATGCTGAAAAGCGAGCAAAAGCCAAACGTATATGCTTCAGTACAAATATTACAGTTATTCTTCAGTACAAATATTACAGAATGGGAGGTTTAAAAACATATAATCCTTTTGAAATTAAGTTTCCGAGAAAAAGACTATACAAAAAAATTAAGTGTATGTGATCGGGAAGGTTCTGATTCATTAAGTATAATTAAGAAGCCGATTAACTCAGACTGGCAAGACCCGGACAATGGAGTTTGGCGTAAGCTCACCAGCAGGTACCTGGGTATTTTGGCCTCATTGCCCTCAATCTGCTGCTGCGTCTTCGACGTTTCCGCACCTCCAAAGACAGGAGCTTCCTCTCATAGAGAGCAGCATGCAGCTTGGCCTTTGAATTCATACTCTCTACTTTTAGTTCTGGTGCTCCATCAGCAGCTAGTCTATGGGGAAAAAATATGGTAGCTACAGCCTTCAGAAAGTTCTCTCCTTTATGCCAAGGCTCGGCTTGACAGAATTCTGTAACCAACAACAGGCTGGACAGGGTACCTCTAGTGAATTCTAAAAGGTTCGACAGATAAATGGGAATACTGGAACTTGCGTTAAAACTTCACTAATGGCCTGTCTGAATTTGTTAAAACAAAAATATATCTGAAGACAGTGTTTAAGTGTTTTTAAGTGTTCAGTCATACTGGCTGACTGTTTACTGCGGAACCCATAAAGTGCCACCCAATACCTTATACCTAAGAAGGACTGGGAACACTGGTAACACTTTAATTCTTAAGCTAGGTGGTGGTTACAGGTGTTTGTTTTATTGTTATTCATTATAATTTACTCAGACTTATACAAATATTCTTCTAATGTATACAATATTTAACAAATACAGATTTAGCAGAGGTTGAGACAAGGGGAGGGATGGCTGATACCTGTGAATATGGTAGCACAGAGCTAAGACTTACGTGAGAAGTGTCTTAGGAATGTTACCAGGGCCCAGAGTCTCAAGCATTCCAACTTCTCCCTTAGAGTCTACTTAGTTACAGGGGGATATGGGGGGAGGTGGTAGGGCCTCTCCAGATGTTGAGTACAGTAGAGTCAGAGGCACAGACAAGGGAAGGCAGCAGATGTTGGACAAAGCCAAGTTCAATCAGGCTGTGAATGGGAAGTGGGATGGGAAGAGGATGGCAGCAGCTACATTAGGCATTAGTTAAAGTAAGATAAATCATAAGTTAGGGAAGTGACTGGTATCAGGCCCAATCCAAACAAGGATCGGGCAAAGTACCATGCAGGCAGAGGTAACTAGGTCAGCAAAGAGAGAGAGGGCTCTTGGTCACTGGGTCAGAAAAGAAGTATCCATGTCAGTATCTGAAAGCAGGCAGCTGACTGCCCGTATACTCAGAACTCAAGATCTAACTGGTTGACTATGAATTCTCTCAGAGAACTGAACTCCCTAGAACTCAAAGTGTATTCCCTTTGAGGTCAAGGAATCATCTCATTTCTCTGGGAGTTTTCAATCTCTGACAATGATGGAAAGGCTGTGTCTTTTGGTCTACGTAGGAGTTTTAGGGATTTCTGAGTGGATAAACTGGACAGTAAATCTTCTAGAAACTTTCTTTCCAGAGCAGAAAATCAGGCCAAGAATAGGGATGGTCCTGACACATGGGGGCAGAAACCAGAAGCAAATTAATAAACTTTAAAAATACTTCAAACCCAGCTTACCATTGCCCCAACAAATGAACACTGCACTGCCCCCCCACGCACATAGTTATAAAAATAGATTTTTAGCCAATTAAATAATAAAGAAAATGAAACAAATCTAATATTTTAAAATAACAATTGTGAGCTTCTAAGAAACCCTGAATAGAGCAATAAATTCAAGTAGTACAAAGACTGGAGGTAGGGAATGATGGAGAAAGTGTGATAAACACTTCTGATAAACAGAATTCTAACGACCATGCTTGTCTTGTCGATCACTGGGTCAGAGATGCCCATGAGACCGCCCAGCATACGGCTGACATATCATAAATATTTTTGAATAAACAACTGAATTCCTTATAAATAAGTTGCAATACCTTTTAGCTACATTTACCTCATTTTATTTCTCCAACTTTTTATTATGAAAATATTTACACAAACAGAAAAGTTTTAAGAATTGTACAACAGACATCCATGTACCCACAGCCTAGTTTCTGCAATGAATATATTGCTGTATTTCTTTCAGCACATATAACCCACCATCCCTTCTTCTATTCATCCATCAATCCATCTAATTTTTAAAGCATTTCAAAGTTATACACAGAGGTCCGTGCACTTTACTCCTAAATGCTTTAACATGCAAATCATTAAGTTGCTAAAGTTCAGTATTTGTTTTATGGGGCTTTTGGTGTTTTGGTTGTTTTTGTTTTGTTTTTTGGTGAGCTAAACACTACATATACTGAAATACGCAAATATTAAATGCCCATTGATGAGTTTTGACAAATGCCTAAAACTATATAACCTGAACTCTAATGTTAACTACCTCCTCAGAAAGTTCTCATGCCCCTTCCCAGTCAATCCTTCCCTCACCCTCCTAAAGGAGACCACTGTCTTAAATTTTTTCATCACATATTAGGTTTGTCTGTTCTAGAACTTTATAAAAATGGAATTATTCAGTATGAACTCTTGTGTGTAAATCTCCTTTCATTCTGCATGTTTTTGAGATTCATCCATGTTATGTGTATCCATATTTATGCCTTTTTATTGCTGAGGATTAGTCCACTCTATGAATAATCCAAAGTTTGCCTACTTTCTGGTTGTTGGACCCCCTAGGTTGTTTCCAGTTTGGGAATTTTATGAATAAAGCTGCTATGAACATTTTTGCACAAGTTGTTTTGTGGTTATGTTTTTCATTCCTTCTGGGTAAAGATCTCAGCATGGAGCTTTCTAGGCTAAAAAACTGGCAGACTCCTTCTCAAGTGCCTGTACAAGGTCATGCTGCCAATGACAACTTATCAGAGTTCCATTAGCTCCACATCTTCACCATTTGATGTTGTCGGTCACTTCGGCTTTTTCCCCAGCTTTACTGAGCTATAACTGACAAATAAAATTTAAGGCATTTAAAGTATACAACATGATGATATCATTTTGGCCATTCTGCTGGATGTTTAGTGGTATTTCATGATTTTAATTTGCAAATCTCTGGTAACTAATGTTGTTAAGCCCATGTTCACAAGCGTATTGGCAACTCACACACCTTCTTTTGGTAGTTAGTGTCTGTTCAAATATTTCACCCGTTTGTAAAAGGGTTGATCTATTGTCTTCTAATTCTTCAGTTGTAGGAGCTCATTATATTTCCTAGATACTGGTCCTTTGTTTGATAAGTATCTTCACTCGGTCTATGGCTTGCCTAGTCACTTTCCTAACAGTGTGTGAGGATAAGCAAAAGTTTTTAATTTTGAGGAAATCTAGCTTATCATTTTTTCCTTTTTGGGTATTGCTTTCTGTGTCATGTCTAAAAACTTTTGCCAAGCCCCAAATCACAAAGATATTTTCCTAGATTTTCCCCAAGAAGTTTTATAGTAATAGCTTTTATGTTTATGACAATGAATCATCTCTAATTTTTCTGGGAGATAGGGGTTGAGGTTCATTTTTAAAAGCATGATATCGGGATGCCTGTGTGGCTCAGTCGCTAAGCGTCTGCCTTCAGTTCAGGTCATGATCCCAGGGTCCTGTGATCGAGCCCCGCGTCAGGCTCCCTGCTCTGTGGGAAGCCTGCTTCTCCCTCTCCCACTCCCCCTGCTTGTGTTTCCTCTCTTGCTGTCTCTCTCTCTCTCTGTCAAATAAATAAATAAAATCTTTGAAAAAAAAAATCTAAAGCATGATATCCAGTTCCAGGCCTATTTGTTAAAAAGAGTTTCCTTTCGGGGCGCCTTGGTGGCTCCGTCAGTTGAGCCTCCGACTCTTGATTTTGGCTCAGGCCATGATCTCAGGGTCGTGAGATTGAGCCCTGTGTTGGGCTCCACGCTCCATGCTGGGTGTGGAGCCTGCTTAAGATTCTCTCTCCCCCTCTGCCCCTCCCCTGCCCCCACACTCTCTAAAAAAAAAAAAAAAAAAAAAAAAAACAGAAAAAAAAACAAAACCAAAAAGCAAAACAAAACAAAACAAAACAAAAAAACAAGGAACATTTCTCCCATTGTAATAGCCTGAATAAAATCATCTCTAAAAAAAAAAAAAAGTTTCCTTTCCCCATTGGACTTTGGGCCCTTTGATTAAAGTCAAATGACCATATAAATATAGGCCTATTTCTAGACTCTTTATTCTGTTCCAGTGATGAGCTTGCCACAGTTTTGCTTACTATAGTATTATAGTATTTCTTTAGTCAGGTACCTTAAATCTTTTTCAAGATTACTTTGGATAGTTTAAGTCCTTTGTATTTCCACACACACACAAAAAATTTTTTAAGTCAATTTCTGCTGGTGATGAAAAAAATATAGTCAGTTTCTACAAAAAAAAAATCTACTGGAATAATGATTGGGATTACACCAGATTTTTAGATCAATTTGTAGAGAATGAACTTTTTTTTTTGCAATATTAAGTCTTCTAATCCATACACATCACATATCTACCCAACTTATTTAGGGCTTCTTTCATTTCTTTCAGTAATATTTAGTAAGCTTTTACTGTATAGGTATTGAACATAGTTTGTAAAATTTATCCCTGAGAACTTCCTATTTTCAAATGCTACCATAAACAAAATTTAAATTTCATTTTTAAATTATTTACTGCGAGTATATTAAAATGCCATAGATTTTAGTATATTGACCATGTATCCTTGCTAGGTATACTTACATGTTCCTGTAGCTATTCTGGCTTTAGGACTTAGGATTTCCTATTAACCAGATCATGCCATCTAAGACTAAAGACATTTGATTTCTTCCTTTTCAATCTGTATGCCTTTTCTCTCTTATTCCCCAGCCCTTGCTTTATTGTACAGCTTGGGACAACCTCTAGTATAAAGTGAATACAAATGGCAAAAGTGGACATCTTGCCATATTACTGATATAGAAGGATGCTTTCAATATTTTGCCATTAAGGATGATATTAGCAATAGATTTTTCATAGAAGGTCTTTACCAGATGAAGAAATTCCCTTCTATTCCTGATTTGCTAAGAGTTTTTCTCATAAATGTGAATTATGTAAGATGCTTTTTTTGCATCTAATAAAATGATCACCTAGCTTTTCTCCTTTATATATGGTGAATTATACTGACTAATTTTCAAATGTTAAACCAACTTTGTACTTCTAGCAAAAACCTTACTTAGTCATATGTATTACTCTTTTTCTTTATACTGGTAGATTCAATTTGCTAATATTCTTTGAAGAAATTTTTGTCTGTGTTCATGAAGATATTAGCCCGTAATTTTCTTCTTTTTTAAAATGTCTCTGGTCAGGTTTTGATGTCATAGTTAATGCTGACATCATAAAATGAACTGGCAAGTGTCCCTTCCTATATTTTTGAAAGAGTTCATGTAAGATTGGTGCTGTTCTTCCTCAAATGTTTGAAAGAAATTACAAGTGAAACTACTGGGCCTGGGATTTTCTTTGTCGAAAGGTTTTTGATTACAAATTCAATATTCTGAATAGATACAGGGCTATTCAAAATTTCTATTTCAGCTTGTGTCAGTTTTGCTACATGTTCCCTCCCAAGGAATTCAGACATTTCATCTGGGTTGTCAAAGTAGTGGAGTAAGGTTGTTAATAATATTCCCTTAATGTCCTTTTTATGTCTGTAGGGTCTGTAAATTATTTCCCTCTCTCCTATCTGACACTGGTAATTAGTGTTCTCTTTTTTCTCTGGATCCTTCTTTAAACAAAAATTAGATTTACGCTTCAAGGGGTTTCAATGAGAAACCAGGTTTATCCTCATTAATCCTTAAATGTAAAACTAAAAGCTAGATATAGGATGTCTCTTTCTTCTTGTTGCCATTTTGATTTCTAAAGAGTCACAGCACAAAGGAGATGTATGTAAGGTCTCAAACCAGGGAGGTGTATGCTTAGATTTAAGAGTTTTTGTTGACGTTGTAGTCTTTGGTTAGGCAAGGCCACCCCAGCCCTTCCTCTAAGACCTTTCTCTCCTCCACCAGAATGAAGAGCCATGGGTGTTCTGCATACTTTCAGTTCTGTGGCAAACCTGAAGCAGTTCTGCTCAGTCCCATAAGGCACAGAGTTACATGCCCCAGGTATACCAAGGCCAACCATAACCACTTATTTGACTCTAACATGGCTCTAACACCGTTTTGAAATCTCATTTATACTTTGGTGTCTCTCACACAGCCAAACAAGAAAACTATTATTATTAGTTCAAATGATATACCTGTAGTTATAAAAAAAGTAAAACCCAAACTTAGTTTGTAAAAAGTTGCCTCAGAATAGTGTTAATAGAAACATTTTTTATGTTACTATTCAAGCTGAGCCAAACCAAAAATGGTTACATAAAATATCATGCTTAGCCCCTGCATGGTCACACACTGTGCACATGGAAAGAATTTCTCAACTCTTAAAAATCAGTTACCGTGTTCTTCCTGTCAATAAGCTTCTTCTTGGGTTTCCCCTACAGAAGTAGAAAGGACAACTGGGTTAGAGGACTGTTCAGATATTCTCCCCTGAGTTCACACGTGCACACATACACACTCCTGAGATAACATGGAATTAGGCCAGGGAAGGCTTCTTTGGGGAGAAGTAGAGAGATGTACTGAGAAAAGAACAGAGTCCCATAAGCATGGGGGAAGAGCAATAAAAAAAAAAAAAAAAAAGAATTCTAGAAAAAAAGCATAACAATTACTTGCATCTGTATATTCAGTCACAAATCAAATCACACTTATTCTTCACAACCACCATGTGAAGATTATTGGCCCTGGTTATTTAAAAAAAAAAAAAAAAAAAAGCAGTAGGATAAGATCATTTTGTGACATGCCCAAGGCTGGAGCTTAGTGGGCTCAAATGGGAACCCAGAGGTTAGGTCTCAGAGTCCAGTGCTCTTCTTTATACTTTCACTGAACTGTATTATGTATTAGTAAAGGAAACCAATCTCAATTCTCATGGGGTTCAAAAAAGGATGCTCATGAGAAATAGATTATTCAAAATTTAAAAAAAAAAATCCCTTTAAAAAAAAGAGATGCTCTCCATAGTGTCTGAACTAGAGTTGGGCTCTCACCATAGGAAGTGAATGCCATTTATGTTTAAATTAGCTTTTGTTTTTCTTTAAAACATTGTCTCCTCATTCAATTTCCTTTCATTTAACACACATAACATCTCTCTTTTTTAACTTCCTCAGTTTTACTTGTATTCATTTGTGAATGTGTATACTTAGCTCAGTATAATTTTATCACTGTGTAGATTCACGTATACATCACCACAGACAAGATGCTGGACAATTCCATGACCATAGGATCCCCTGTGTCATCCTTTTATAACCACACACCTCTTACCTAACCCTTGGGTCCTTTTAATCCATTCTTCATCTTAAAACTTTATCATTTAAAATTTACTGTTTAAAAATTTTAAAAATGTTATAAAAGGAGACAGATGCAATCAATGTTAAGATTTTCTATTTACAGAAAATCAAGTAGAAAGTAGGTCTTCACCAAAATGTTTGGTCTTTCCCTTCCCGTGTCTTCTTTTCATGCCAATGTCCTAATATTGTCTCCTTATCATCAGAAAGCCTCAAGATGATTTTAACTTTTTCATCAGATAATGGTTTGTTCCAGTAATATGCAATCATGGTTTCACATTACAATCACCTAGGCAGCTTTTAGGGAGTACCAATACTTCAGCCTGGGAGTTGGGCCAGAGCATCAACAGGGTTTATAAAATCTGTAGGTGCTACTAATATGTAGCCAGGGTATAAACTATCATCATATTATAAGATAGCAGGTAAGATACTATTTGTCAGGCAGGGTGGCAGGTGGGGGATGAGAGGGAGAGGGCAAGAAAGGCAGACAAAATTAACCAAAAAGAAGTAATTAGGGAATTAGTTTGAAAGTAATTCTGACAATAATACAACAGGATTTTCAAGAGGAAAAATATCAGTTTGGATTGAAGAGAACAAACTTACTGCAAGATGTTAGGGCTTGCAACAAATATAATTTCATTTTTTCGGTGCATGTTTGTGTGCGTGTGCCTACCATGTGGTACACTCTAGATACTGATAAAAACAAAGATGAACATAACAAAGTACTTCTCTCAAAAGCCAACTTGTGAAGTAGACGGGCTAGTAAGTAAACAAGCAGTTATAACACAGTGTGGGAATCTGAATCAGACTGAGGGATTGGAAGGGCTGGCAGAACCTCCTCCTAGTCTGGGAGAGGAGAAAGGACACACCTAGTAGAATGTAGGGATGGACTGAAGGCCATTCCATGGGATGGCAAGTATGTAAGAAAAAGGAGGCATGAAAGAGCAAGGTGACACGGAGGGATTGGCCAAGGGTGGATGTGAAAAAATAGAGATTAGGCTAAAATTAATCCTCCAACTGAAATTTAGCATTTCCTTCATAGACATGTAGGAAACTGTCTGCAGCAGTGTTCATATGATTTTATTACCAAAAAACAAAAAAACCAATATATCTTTTTTCATATTACTTTAGAGATGTTACAGGTATCTCAAAATATTGCAACATGTACCATACTTTTGAAATTATGGTGATTATTAGACCGGCTGGTGGTCTTGTTTATTGAATTGTTAATAAAAACACATATATTACTACATCTAAAATCTCTTTATTGTTATGCTCCCCCTGGGAGAATGCTTTCTCACTTTAGTGATGGTTTCCCAATTGCCTGATCCACTTCCTTTTCCCTCATGGGAAGCCCAAAGATGGAAACATTCAGCCTCAAACATAGAGTCCATGTCAGTCCAGACTGAAACAACCTGTGAGGAAAATCATGCACACTACCTATCCTTAGCAAATGGTCCATTACTTATAAAAACAACTGGACAATCAAAGATCACTAAATATATGAAGAAATATAGTAATACAAACCAGAAAGAATGAGATGAATGAACAGAACTAATATAGAAGAATTAAATAAAATGCAAAAAACAGAAAGGAACTTTCAACAAACTAAAAAAGTCAAAGAGATGTGAAAAAATATTTATGATATTGTGATTTATATTAAGAAATATATATTTGGGGGGTGCCCTGGGTGGCTCAGTTGGTTGAGCATCTGACTCTTGATTTCGGCTCAGGTCATGATCTCAGGGTTGTGAGACTGAGCCCTGAGTTGGGCTCTGTGCTCAGTGGGGAGTCTGCTTGAGATTCTCTCTCTCCCTCCCTCTGCCCCTCCCCCCCATGCACACTCTCTCTAAAATAAATAAATACATGTTTTAAAAGAAGAATTTAAAGAAATATGCATTTGGTCTCCACTCCCATCTCTGGTATAGAGTACCTAAAACCTCTGGAACTTCCTAAGTGATGAGCATGGTAAAGGTGCCTTTCGTTATGCCAATGTGGTGACTTTGGGAATGCCCTGGGTCACCGTCAGGATGCAGGCTGGTCACCAGAGGAACCAACCATGTGATCAAAGGGCTGGAACTTCCGGTCCCATCTTGCTGACCTCTAGGAACGGGAGAGGGCCTGGAGATGGGAATTCAATCACCAATGGTCAAAGATTTAATCAATGGTGCCTATGTAATGATGCTTTCATAAAAATGCAAAAGGAGAGCATCCAGGTTGGTGCACACGTGGAGATCTGGGGGAGCCTGGCACACCTGGAGAGGGCAGAGAAGTTCTGTACCCTTTCCCCATAACTTGCCCTATGCGTCTCTTCCATCTGGCCATTCCTGAATTATATCCTTTTATAATAAACCAGTGAGCTAGTAAGCGAAACATTTCTCGGAGTTCTGTGAGCCACACCAGCAAATTAATCAAATGGAAGGAAGGAGAGAGCTGTAGGAACCTCTGATTTGGGGCTGGTCGATCAGAAGTCCAGGTAAGAACCTGGCCTTGCGACTGGTGTCCAAAGTCAGGCAAAGGCGGAGGAAGTGGGGAATGACACAGTCTTATAGGACTGAATCCTTAAACTGCGCAATCTGATGCTAATCTCTGGGCAGACAGTGCCAGGATTGAGTTGAATTCTCAGCTGCAAACAGGGGACAACTGCTTGGTGCTGTGGGGGAACCCGCCCACCACACTGGAAATAGGACCAGAACCATTTTAATCTTACAGCCATGAACTCTAAAAACTAGTCAGAAATCAAAAATAGTTCCTGGATATTAAAATCATACTTGCCAAAGTTAAAAAGGTAAATTGAACAACCCTCTCCTGTCTGGTACTGAATAACAAAATAGACAGGGCTACAGATCAATTTAAAATTTTAGAAGAAAAAGTTCAAGAAACCTCCCAGAACTTAAAGCTAAGAAACAACGAGATCAAAAGAATGAGAAAAAAGTAAACAAAAGCAAAAACAAAAAACATGGAGCATATAGCAAAAGATCCAAAATCCATCTAACAGAAGTTCCACAAGGAGAGGAAGGAGAGGATGAGGGGAATATTTCCCACAGATGGAAGACTTAAATCTGCAGACTGAAATGACTCACCCACTGCAAAGCCAAAATAATGAAAAGTAACACACTAGAACATATCTTGGTAAAATACCTGAACTCTAAAGATAAAGGAGCCTGTAAAAGTTTCTAGGATTCCACGTGGGGGAGGAGAGAAAAAAACAGGTTAGATAGAGAGAACTGAGCTTCCATGTCTTCTAAGTGAATCTGAAGGTCTCTTTCATTAGAAGCTAAGTAGTGTAATTATTCCATCAATGGTAATAACCCCAAATTTAAGGGGGAAATGGCAAATCCCCTATATTTCCTGATAATAAATCATAAAATTGTAAGAAATGGCTAAAATCTGGGTATCTGTTTTAAGCATCCTGTGAAAAAGCACATATAGCCTGAAAATAACATAAATTTCTCTAAATAACTAAGGTTCCTTATTTTGATAGTCAATTACTAAACTGTCCTGCAAGACAATTACATCTCAGGGGCAACAAAAGTGTGGGACTAAGTAGTGCCTGATTGCTGTGCTCTTTGAATTCCAATGTCCATTTTCCATCATTCTACCCTATCATCCCTTGTATTGAGGTTATCAATTGTCATTTTTTTACAACTCCTGGTGTATTTATTTTGTGAATTACCACCTTGCTCTACCTTTCCAAATCTGATCATTCTAATCTCTTCTAGTCTAGAAAAACAGATGAGGACATTGTGTCTAATGTAAAAAGGCACAGAGTACAGGTCTTCCTTTAAGAATAATAAAGTTTAGGGCATTTGTTAAGATTGTTTAAAGATCATTATGGTTTAATATGTGGCCTCTGGAAACAGTACAAAGTGCTAAGAGTTAATGAATTCTGGGACAATGAGGTATGATACTGTGTTTTCTCTGCAAGGCCCTCTGTATCAGAGATTTTCCGAAAGACTTTTTTTTTTTATAAAGCCTCTTTCCTTCTTTTGTATGTACCTTCTCTTTATCACATGATCTAGTGATCTTATAAGATTAGCAAATTTACAAGATCAGCAAATCCCCACCTGTCCTGGAAGAGACGTGTTGCCAGCATATAGTTCATGGAGGTCTTGTGTTCGAGGTAGGACCTGAAAGACAAAGAATGAAACTGGCTATTTCTTAAGTTTGGATGAAGGGAAAAAATATGGAAATAAAGCCATGAATCAAGCACAGAAGTGACAGGTTACTTATATACGGTTTCTTAATAAACGTACGGTTCTCTAAAGTGGCAAAGGAGGAGAAAGTTGCTTAAATTAAAATTATAAAATACCAGAGTAGCAGCAGATACAATAAAATGAAAAGGATAAATGGAGTTGATTTAGAAAGTAAAAAGAAAGAAATGACGGGATTTCTTGGATTAATAAAAAGTGACACCCTAAATTCAGAAAATAAAACTGTAAAGTAAAAACAAAGCCACCACCAAAAATCATATATAACTAAGAAAGAGGTCAAATGAAGCCGGGAATGGGGAGAAGCATAAAGGGTGTGAAAATGTAGACAGAAGATGGTTTCAATCATGTTATTTCTCAAGAGCTTTCAATGGCTCCTTGATGCTTACTTCAGGAGGCATACTTTCTCTTCCAAGCTTTCAAAAGTTGGATAAGCTATACCACCAATTCCTTCACACTTTTTCCAGATGGTTCCCCAACATTGATCCTGCCATATAGCCAGACAAGCTCCCTTAAACTACTCTCACACCACACTTCCCAATGATCCTTTTGCCTTGGTCTGGACACCTCCTCACACCCTCTCCACTTACCCACGATCTACCCTTCAAGACGCAGCTCAAGTCCAGTCTGCTGCACAAAGTCCTTCCCTGACAGGACTGCTCTGAGACTATAGAAGCACCCTTGTCTGAACTACCTTAGCCTTTACTGAATGCCCGAAGAGGGACCTGTCATACACTGTCTCATAGAGGAAATTTTTTCTTCTCAGAAAGCAGCATGATACAGCAGGAAAAAAGTCAGATCCAGAGTCAGAATACCTGAATCAAGTCCCCCTGGGTGATCACGGACGAGTCACATTACCTTACTGATTACTTTCCATATCATTAAATTGGAATAACAATGATGTGCATGAAGTACATTATAATGACGAAAAGCCATACAAATGAGCTATTTTTATTATATGTATAAATAATTTCTCCATAATCCCACTGTTAACTCTCAAAGGGCAGGGATCCCACTTAATATTGGTTTTATACTCTGAAGCACCAAGCATAGTTCTAGACACCTGGCTGATACTCAATAAATATATATTAGTAAAAAGGCATATTTGTTAGTAGATAAATAAATACACCTTCTCCACTCTACATGATGGCAGCTCAATTAGTTTAATATTCTTGGCCTTACTCTGCCTCTTTTCTCAGAGACCCAGGAGAGGTGGAGTGACTTAACCAGATTGGTAATTTAGGAAGAATAAACAGAAACGCATCAATGAGCACCTCCCATTTTTCTCTTGGGAGACCATTTCCCCTTAGGAGGTACATATCCTCTACTGGTCCTAAGGGTCAGGTGCTCCTCCCACACAGCCCAGTCTAACCTCGCCTATAAATGGGCATGTAAATCTGCCCATATCAGGAGTTCAGCAAAAAGGGTGTTTGCTTTAGATAGATATAATCAAATCTCCCAACCTAGACTTGATTAGGAAAGAAGGAGATATTTTGGCGTCCATCTCTCTTAGTCTTTGTCTTACTCCCATTGGTTCAGAACCAAACCAGTAAAACCAAACCAAACATTATTGGTCTATTATAAGAGACCCCAACATTACCTGTAATTGGTTCCTTAGAAAAGGCACTTAAATTAAGGTCCTGACTCTTGAAATACTCAAGAGTAGAGGTTTCCACTTTCATTAATTAAAAGATATGTTTTCTAGGAACTGCAAATATTTAAATTCTTCAAAAACATATCAAAAGAAAACCCAAGCAATATCTTTCTGTTGTGTTCCTAGGTCTTTGTAAGGTATAATTACATTGATAGAATATTTGTAAGATGAAAGGAAGATTTCTCTATGAACAGCTGGGTTTTCAAAACAAAACAAACACAAAATGGGTACTTTCTTTTATTCCTCTAAGTTCTAGCTCTATACTTAGAACCACTCATATCCCAACTAGATCAAAAGCCAATCACCAGAGGAAGAGAAATATGTCAACTATAAATAAGTACAGAGATTCTCAACCTTATTGTCATCAAAGAAAAAGCATCACAAGGGACTCTGAGTCTTTGGGTGAACACAAATCTGCTTAGGCATAAGGTAAAAGTCCACAAGGCTGGGCAAAGAGCAAGTGACAAGGTAAAGAACATTAAAGAGAAAGTATAAGCTGAGTATTTTCCAGAATTCATGCAGAGCTACCCATTGATTGGTTCCCACCAGCCAAAATGGAGAAATCTCATTGAATATGGGGCTCATTTAACAGATATCTCCAAAGACTCTTTAATAGTAAAACTTTCCTAGATCTAAACAAAAAGCTACCCTAAACAAACCATAAAAATGTTTTTAAATGAACTGAGTAATGTACAGAATTGTTGAATCACTACATTATACACCTGAAACTATATAACACTGTATGTTAATTATACTGAAATTTTTTAAAAAATGTGTTAGAATGAGCCTGAAAAAGATTAAACTGATCTACAAGTAACATAACTATCAGACCAAAAAACTTTCAAAAGCATTTAAAGAAGGCAATAAAACCCACTCAACTATACATTTATAATGTCCAGCATTCAATTTTTAAAAATCACTGTACATGTGAAGGAAAAAAATGGAAACAAGAGGAAAATGAGTCAATAGAAACAGACTCAGAAATGACAGAGATAACAGAATATCAGATATTTTAAAACAGCTACTATAAATACTATAATATATGCACAAGAATCTAAAAAATCATGGAAATAATGGGGAAAAAACAAAAAGAAGATACAAACAGAGAATGGATTCTGAAGTTGAAAAATAAAGTAACTGAAATGAACATTTCACTGGAAGGAATTAATAGAAGATTTGAGACTGCAGACAAAAAGATGAATGAATTTAGAAACAGAGAAACAGAAAATCATCCAAAGTAAAGAAAGAAAAAGAGTCTTAAAAAAATGAGCAGAGCCAGACTTATAGTATAGTATCAACCAATTAACAGGTAACCAGAGTCCCAAAAGGAGAAAGGAAAGGAAGGAAATAGAAAAAAAAAATATTTGAAGAAATAACAGCCAAAAGTTTTCCAAATTTGATGAAAACTATAAGCCCACAGACCAAGAAGCTCAACAAATCCAAGTAGAAGAAACATGAAGAAAATGACACCAAGGCATATATAGCATAATCAAACTGTTGAAAATGGGCCATAAAGAAATAATCTTGAAAGCAGGCTGAGGGGGAAAAAGACACATTATGCACAGAAAAACAAAAATAAGAATTACCACATGCTTCTTGTCAGAAAAATGCAAGCCAAAAGATAATGGAACATTTTTCAAGTGCTAGGAAAAAAAGAATATCCAGAATATATAAAGAATTCTCACAACTTAATTATAAGAAAACAAATAACCTCATTTAAAAATGGGTAAAATATTTGATCATCAAAGACGTACAAAGAACAAATAAGCACATGAAAAGATGCTCAACATTAGTCATTATGGAAATGCAAATTAAACCGTATGTGCTATCGCTACACATCACCTCAGGAGTTAAAAGTAAGTTGACCACACCAATTGTTGGTGAGAATGTGGAGGAACTGGAACTCTCATACACTTCTTATGGGAATGTAACATGGTACAACCACTCTAGAAAACTGTGTGGCAGTTTCTTAAAAAGTTAAACATAAACACAATATGATCCAGTCATTCCACAAATAGGTATTTACCCAAGAGAAGTGAAAGTACATGGCCATACAAAAATTTGTATATAAACAGTCAAAGAAGCCTTATTTGTAATAATCAAAAACTGCAAACCAAAATGCCCATCACCAGATGAACAATAAACAAATTCTGGGCTATGCCTATAACAGAACACTACTCAACAATAAAAAGGAATTAAACCACTGATACATGATACAACATGTGTTAATCTAAAAATAATTTTAATAATAATAAAGTAAAAAAAAGACCCAACAAGTAAGAGAAAAACCTGTAGACCTATATTAAATGCTAGGAAATGCAGATTAATCTTCGTAACAGAAAGCACATCATCGCTGCCTGGTGACAGGGATAGGCAGGGAAGGGCTGGGAGGGGCAGGTGAGAGGAATTACAAAGAGGCACAAGAAGACTTTTAGAGGTTATGGATATGTTCGTTATGTTGATTTTGTGGTAGTTTCACAGATATATACCTATGTTAAAACTTACCATATTATACACTTTAAATATATAAAGTTTATAACTCAATAAAGCTGTTTAAAAAATTACATTTATAATACCATTCAAAAGCATGAAATACTAAGTAATGAATTAAAAAAAAAACATACTCAAGACCTTTACACTGAAAACTATAAAACACTGCTAAGAAAAATAGAAGAAGATGTAAATAAGTGCACTTGTCATGATAAACACTGAATGGTGTATGGAACTGTTGAATCACTACATTGTACATCTGAAACCAATAATGACACTGTATGCTAACTAACTGGAATTGAAATAAAAACTTAAAAAGTTAAAAAAAAAAAAGACAACCTAAATAAATGGAGATATATCATGTTCATGGATTAGAAAATTCAGTATTGTTAAAATGTCCACTGTCCCAAAATTAATCTATATACTCAATGCAATCCCAATCAAAAGCCAACAGGCTTTTGTGTAGAAATTGATGAGCGAATTCTAAAATGTCTGGGGAAATACAAAGGACACAATAGTCAAAATACTTTTATTTATTTATTTATAGTCAAAATACTTAAAAAAAAAGTTGGAAGACTTACACTACCTAATTTCAAGACTTAATATAAAGCTATAGTGACTGAGACAGATTAATTAGTGAAACTGAATAAAGTCCAGAAATAGACCCATACATATACTTGAACTAATTTTCAACAAAGGTGCCAAGGTAATTCAATAGGGTAATTTCAACAAATGGTGCTGAAATAAATGTATATTATATGAAAAGAAATGAACCTCAACCCTTACTTCACACCATACACAAAAATTAAATCAATACTATCCCAGAACAAAATATAAAAGCTAAACTTATAAAACTTTTAGAAGAAAACATAAGAGAAAAAGCTTTATGACGTTAGGGTTGGCAAAAATTTCTTAGATAGGAAACACAGAATGCATAAATCTTTTAAAAATTGACTTCACTGAAATTTAAAACTTCTGTTCTTTAAAAATCACCATTATAGGGGTGCCTGGTTGGCTCAGTCGTTAAGAGTCTGCCTTTGGCTCAGGTCATGATCCCAGGGTCCTGGGATCGAGCCCTGCATCGGGCTCCTGGCTCAGTGGAAAGCCTGCTTCTCCCTCTCCCACTCCCCCTGCTTGTGTTCCCTCTCTCTCTATGTCTCTATCAAAAAAATAAATAAAATCTTTAAAATAAATAAATAAATAAATAAAAATCACCATTATAGAAATGAAAAACCTTGGGGCACCTAGGTGGTTCAGCCGGTTAAGCATCTGACTTCAGCTCAGGTCATGATCTCGGGGTCCTAGGATCGAGTCCTGCCCTATATAGGGCTCTGCACTCAGCAGGGAGTCTGCTTCTCCCTCTCCCTTTCCCTTTGCCCCTCCCCCTGCTTGTGCACTCTGTCTCTCAAATAAATAAAATCTTAAAAAAAAAAAAAAGAAATGAAAAAGCTAGCCACAGACTTGGAGAAGATATTAATATTCTCAATATAAATATCTAAGAAAGGACTTGTATCAAGAGCCCTTTATAACACAATAACAAAAAAATAAAAATCCTAAATTTAAAATGGAAAAAAAGAAGATAGACAAATGGCCAATAGTGCATGAAGGCTCAGTATCATTATTCATCAGAGAAAAGCAAATTAAAACCAGAGAGGTACACTACATGCCCACTAGAATGTCTAAAATTAAAAAGCCTGACAATACCAAGTGTTGACAAAGAGGAGGAGCAACTAGAACTCTCATACACTCTTGGTAAAATGTAAAATGGTACTATAACTTACTTTATTTTCACATCAAGATAATGATGATCATAAAATTTTTACAAGTGTCTAACCCGGGTTAAGGGGCTATTACAAAGGAGGTGGGTGATTTTTTTAAAAGGAATAATGCACAGGTAGATTAAATTACTGTTAATGCTCTAGTTATTGGGTTGGGTAATACTCACACCACTATAAATAAATACACAAAGTAAGAAAGACACAAATGGAAAGCAATGATGACACTGTGTCACAATTAACCCAATTCTGTGGACCTGAGGCACAGATAAAAAAAAAAAGGTAGTCACCTCACCCATATATTTCCCATGTCTCTGATGTAGGGAATATGCGAATAAATCCACCTCTCCGATCATTTTCTTCCTTCACTCTCCGTAAAACTTTGATCTATATAAAGAGAAAATCAAGTAAGTACCCGTTTTGAAAACTGTAATCCATGTGTTTATAGGGCAGAGGAAGAGAGTTACAACCCACAAATATGAAAGAAGCATGAAGGGAGAAATTAATTCCATTTAAGATGCTATTTTCTGAGAACAAGTTTCTCCCATCTTGAATCTTTCTCTTTTCAGTGTAAGACATAAGGTGGTCATCAACATTATAAATCACTCACTAATGTTCACTGAACCCTGTGTTAGCCCACAAAGGCCTGAAATGGAGTTATCTTTACCTCCTCCATTGACAGACCAAGCACAGAACCACCTAACTTCCCCGGCACCTTCTCTCGGGCTGAGCCCACAAGGTTTTTCATTTCCGCATCACTGGCAGAGAGTGGACGGGAACGCTAAGGAGAAGGAAAAACAGAAACAAACAAAATGTTTTCATCATCTTTCTTCATTTGTCTCTATTCAGTCCCTCAACATCATTATCTTTCCTATTATGGATAAGCTCAAACCCAAAGCCCATTTTCTGTAATTACTCTCTTAGCCTGAAACCCTGGGAAATAAATGAAAGCTAGCAGACTCAAAGGCAAGAAGAGAAAACGGAATAGAAGAAAAACACTATGGGTTGAGAAGAAAACAAGAAGAAAAACAAGAAAGATGTCCACATGACTTTCTAATCCAGTACTTAATCCTAACCCTGGTTTTAGAGGACTTCTGACATTTTCAAAGATATCTGAAAATCTGAAATCTGAAAATAACCACCATATAAGATTAAATGTGTATTTATTTCAGTAAATAACGATATTCTTTACAGCAGCGGGGAAGGGGAGTTAGGAGAAATGAGACATAAGACAGAAAACCAAGGAACAATCTATTATGTCACAGGTGAAAACTGGGCCATGGGATGTTTTAGAACTCTGGTATGGGGGAGGGGATGGAAATTGAGGTTAATAGTCATCAGTGACACAGAAAAGAGCTGTGACCAAAAGAAACACTGTAGCTGCTGGGGACTTCAAGAAACCTGATCAAGGACCACACTGCCCTGGGCACTCCAAGGAGGCAGCCAAATGGGCCACGCTCCTCACAGTCTTCTGAACGGGGATCACAAAGGTCATCTACAATGAAAGTTTTAAGTAATTTTGATGTTACGTGAGCAAAGAAATATAAAGGTAACAAAGGAAGTCAGATGGTATAAAGCATGTGAACACACTATCACTGAAAGAGAGAAAGTGACTGATAAGACAAGTATATCTGCCAACAGAAAGAATAAGCAGTAACTCAAGAAATGTGCATGCAAATTGTCTTTCTAAATTCCTAGAACTAACTATGATGAGAGAAAAGCAGTCCTATTGTCAGGAACTACTGTTTATTTTTCTCTTTGCGTACACTGCCTATGGAAAAACTTTCAACCTTCTCAGCAATACTCACTGTTACAGACTGTTTATGTCCCTCCACAAATTCATATGTTCAAGCCCTAACCCCCAATTTGATGGTATTTGGACATGGGGCTTTTAGGAGGTAATCAGGATTAAAGGAGGTC
Organism: Mirounga leonina; assembly: GCF_011800145.1. NCBI lineage: Eukaryota > Metazoa > Chordata > Mammalia > Carnivora > Phocidae > Mirounga > Mirounga leonina. The sequence goes on from NW_023270825.1 coordinate 25,804,222, forward strand.
ATGAGGGTGAGACTCTGGCCTGATGAAATTAATGCCCTTAAAAGAAGAGGCATCAGAGAGCTGTACTCTCTCTCTCTCTGCCCGACCATGTACAAAGAGGTCATGTGAGCACAGAGCAAGATGGCAGTTATCTAACAAGCCAAGAACAGAGACCTCAGAATGAAACCTGCCTTGCTGGCACCTTGATCTTGGGACTTCCCAGCCTCCAGAACTGTGAGGAATAAGTTTCTGTGGTTTAAATCACCAAGCCTATGGTACTTGGTTATGGTAGCCCAAGGCAGACTAATAATACACACTTGTACACATCATGAATGCTTTTACCTTTGACACAAGGGAGACCAATACATACTAATCTTCAAAGCTAGCATGGGAGTTATAAAAGATAGATTTCCTGATAGGCAACTCCATGATGAGATACCTTTATAGTGAAAAACCATGAAATCAGCAGATATAAGCAACACGGAAAGGCAAGGACTTTTACTTGTTTAGCTTTCCCTGTGGTATCTTCAGCACCCAGAACAGTACTTGGCATGGAGGAGGAGATCAATAAATATTTGATGAAGAAGTAAGTAAATGAATGAATGTGCTGACATGCAGATTAATCATAGTTAGAACTAAACTTTGCAGAGGATTTGGGGGGAAAATTTAATTCCTTTCCAATCTGTGGGAATGCATTAAGCAGTACATGTTGGGATGAGAGGGGAATCAAGGTGAAACTTTAAAGATTTAGGAAGGGAATCACATAAGTAGTATGATCTTTTCAAACAATTTTAAAGTGCAAACACTTATTTAGTGACAATTTAGTAAAGCCAAAATATTAACTGGATGCTTTAAGGACTTTTCTCATTTCACACACCACTTATCATCATTGGTTAAAAATACTTTATTTCACATGTGATGACATGGCTCTAATCAGAAAGCTACTGGCAGTCAAGTGCCTTATCCAAGGTCAAGTTGCCTCATCACTCACACTATTTACAAGTACCTTAAAGTCCTCTGAAATTATGAAAGAGAGAATATGAAGTAAGCACTCATTTAAATGATATAATAGAAATAAAGATTAAACATTTTAGAATAGAAAAACTTATTTAAAATGTTGATAAGCTAAAATCTGTATTAAAGGTTAGTAATAAAAATATTTTAGGAAATAGTTATTAGCTATTAGAATAGTTTTAAGAAATACATGGTTGGGGTGCCTGGGTGGCACAGTCGGTTAAGTGTCTGACTCTTGGTTTTGGCTCAGGTCGTGATCTCAGGGTCATAAGATCAAGCCCCCCGTCAGGCTCTGCGCTCCACATGGAATCTCACTGAGATTCTCTTTTCCCCTCCCGCTCATGCTCACGCTTTCTCTAAAATAAAATAAATAAATCTCTAAAAAATAAAAAAGAAAGAAATGCATGGTCATATTTGCAAGAACATGGATCAAATCACTATTGAATAACATCTAATTGGCACCCCCAATTTTTGTTCTTTAAATTTTTTTTTTTTGTTTTTTGTCTTTCTTTTGTTTTTGTTGTTCATTTTCTTGTCTGTTTTTTTTTTATTATTGGTTTTGTCATTTTATTTTTCTTTTTGATCTTATGATCTTTTTTTTTTTTTTCTTTTTTAGGACCTAATTTTCATCTTGTGGAATTGCTCTGAGATGGAACAATACACCTGGCTTCCAGTGACTGAGATTACAATGATGTTGCCACCTTCCTCTACTAATCTAAACCTGCTCCTAGAAACACTGAACTAACACCCCCAAAATTCTCAGTCTTCTCTCCCAAGTCACTTTCAAAGAGTTGTCTCCATACAGGTTCACAAACACTCCTTTGTTATGCACAGCCCACAGTTCTAACTCTAGCCACTTGTGCATGCATGTGGGTTGTCTAGGTGAGGCATGGAAGAATTCAGGAGATGCTCCTGGCTGGGGCCTTTGGGAGGTTTGAAAATGGAAGGGGCTGAGGGGTAATGGTGTTTGTTAGGTGAGCGCTCTAGCTGTGAACTCCCATAAGCTGAAGACTTGACTCTTTTATTGCCACAAATATCACCAGGCTGCAAAGAAAAAGGTCAACGTGCTCCAAGAGGTAAAAAAGATAGCTAGAAACTCCTTTTAACTCTTCACCTATTTACCTCAAACTAAACTATTAAGAAGGCTGAGAGGGAGAGAGATGTGCAAGTTGTAGCTACTGTTGTCTATGATTCTCAGATGCCTCTCTAAAATCCACCCAGGTCTCCTATGTCTTCGGGGAAGCTGCTGAAAAATATCAGACTAGAAAGTCAGAAGTATTTTGCCAATCTCAGCTTTTCAATAAATTTGAGATTAGAGGGGCGCCTGGGTGGCTCAGTTGGTTAAGCGACTGCCTTCGGCTCAAGTCATGATCCTGGAGTCCCAGGATCGAGTCCCGCATCGGGCTCCCTGCTCGGCGGGGAGTCTGCTTCTCCCTCTGACCCTCCTCCCTCTCATGCTCTCTGTCTCTCATTCTCTCTCGCAAGTAGATAAAATCTTAAAAAAAAAAATTTGAGATTAGAGAGAATGTTCTTGATCAGCATAATATCTGCTGTACTGGTCTACAGAGACATGTGTCTACACAGGTACAACACAGTACTATCGTCATAGACAACTGGTTGAATCCTACCAACATTTGTTAATGAGATGAACTATTAAGAAATGTGACCTGAATTATAGACACAGGTGAGAGAAAAGGCAGAGAAAAAGGGGGAGAAGAAAGGATAACAAAGAAAAAAGAAAGGAGACAGAAATGCTTATGAGTGCCAAGAAGACATACCTGGAGATTAAAAGCAAAGCCAAAAAAAAAAGGGAATCAGACTGATTTGGAAGGCCATCAGGACTGCCAAAAACAAGAGCAAAACACTCCAAGTGCAAGCCATTCTGTGATTTTGATCTCGTGCATTTATCAGCGCAGGGAACTGACTGAATGCACTAAGGAAATAAAGTTCCTCTGAATTTAGAGAGAACCATTGCCTCTGTCTAGATGACACAAGATTTTAACTACTGGGTGCTCAGATAGATTTTAAACCACCAAATTATTGCCTAGAGGTCAGAATTCTGCCATGCAACATGCATCAAAGATATAAAATTATCATTAGTACAACTTATGATTTAGAAACAGACCCAGAGAAGAAAGCTTTACACATCTAACCTTTATTACTAGGGAAGAATTGACTGAGAATGTGAAATCGTTGAGATGAGGAACCACCTGTCGCCACTAAAAGTAGTAAAAAACAGATGTTGAATCAGAAAAATGATTCTCAGCCTAAAGAAAGCTGGCAGGTACCAGCACTGAGAAGAACTGAACAAAACACAGAATATGAAAAAGGTGAGATATCATAAAAGATACAATCATAATTGAGGGGCAAGAATAAAACCTGTTTGACAGAGAACATATACAAGGAATAAAAATGTCCTAATGTAGTTTTACAAAGTTTGGAATTCTGTGTTATAAACAAATTAACAAGAAATAGCTCAATTTGTATGTGACACATCTTGCCACCTTTAAACTGGTAAAATCCAGTTTAAAAAGCAAAATGAATTAATGCTATCAAATGAAATAAAAGGAACAAAAAGGACCACAAATGAATAAATCAGGTGGGAAATAAACAAAAAATGGCTATAGAGAAGGTCCAAATGTAATTGATAACCAGAAATATATTCTGAAATCAGGGGAGGGAAAAAAAAAAAAAAGAAAGTAAGTAGACTTGTGTTACAGTCAAAAAGAGATATGCAACATCTGGAAATTTGGAATAAATATAAGTCAGCAGGTCTGAGAGACATGCATCTTGTTATTAAGGGAACTGGCTTTAAAAAACAAAACAAAAAACTTACCAAAACCACTTACAATCATGTTTGAAAAATCATGAAGAACTGAGGAGGTACCAGAGGATTAGAAAAAAACAAATGAGGTACCAATCTTCAAAAATGTAAGAAGTGTGCTTCTGGTGATTACCGCCTGGTAAGTCTAACTTGAATCCCTAGTAAAATAATGGAACAAATATTAAAAGAAAAAAAAATTCCGTAAACATTTAGAGTTTAATGAGCTCATGAAGAATAAGTATGGAGACTGTTTTATTTATTTTAAAACATGCTTTAAAATGTTTATTTTTAGGACAAAATTACAAAAAGGGGGGGAGTAAAGCAAATAAATACATTTAATGTCTTTGGGTTTTACAAAAACATTTATACAAATTTCATAAAATTTTTATTCTAAATTATATTTCTAATTGGGGCTTAGTGTCATAACATAATGAATAAAACACATCAACAAAAATTGAAAAGAGTTAAAAGATGTAATGTAGGATAAACAGCAGTGAATCACATTAGGAAGTGATTTTCAGAATGGGTATTGATTGAGCATTACTTAGAATCTTCACTGATGTCTGGGAGGATGGATAAGTAAAAAGATAATAAAGTAATCAATTTGCATTTGTAGATGACAGCAAATATGAAAAGAATGGCTACAGATAAGAATATCGAAATAACTCCCAATACTGGCCATCAAATGGGTAAAAGGAAAATCAACAGGACTCAGAAGTGTGAAGGGGACTATGTGTCCAAGGTAAACTATGTGTCCAGAACTATCCCAAATATTTACCTATGCTTTATCGTTTCTTTCCCACCATACCTCCATGTACGTATTATTATCTTCATTTGACAGACGTGGGTAGTGAGCCTCAGAGACGTAAGGGAATTTGCCCAAAGTCTAACAGCTGGTTAGTTACTGGCAGAGCAAATCTGAACCCGGGGCTATCTGACTCTAAAGTCCATGTGCTTTCCACAAAACCATGCCATCTGCCTTGGAACCCCAAAAAATGATTTCTGGATGAGTAGGAAATCTGAACCGCTGGCATTCAAGGGGAGGAAGAAATGTAGAAAGAGACAATGGATTAAGAAGGAATAGTCAAACAACAGGCAAAAAACTGGACTGCATGATCTGACAGCAACAGAAAAAGAAAACATGACAAAGTGTCCATGGCCAGAGCAGAGAACTTGTTTTCGTTTTTAACTCAGCTCTGACAACACCACCATGGAGTTGAGAACGCTTCATTAACAGAAAGATGGTGACAGAGTAGAACACTGTGAAGAACAAGAAGAGTCAAAGAATTCTACATGTATAAAGTTGACTAAATAAAGCAAAAAGGGCTTTATGTCACATGAGCAGTGTTCTAATACACAACCATGAGGGAGAGGCCTTGCTCCACCACAGGCTATTGCAACCTATGGCCATTCAAGTAACGGAGCTAGACAGATGTAAGAGAAGGGAAATTAAGATTAGAATTACAGGGGTGCCTGGGTGGCTCAGATGATTAAGCATCTGCCTTCGGCCCAGGTCATGATCCCAGGGTCCTGGGATCGAGCCCCGCATCGGGCTCCCTGCTCCGTGGGGGGCCTGCTTCTCCCTCTCCCTCTGCTTCTCCCCCTGCTCATGTTCTCTCTCTCTGTATCTCTGTGTCTCGAATGAATAAATAAATCTTAAAAAAAAAAAAAAAAGATTAGAATTACATATCAAAGACACTTCTTTGGAATTCAGAAGACCATGAATTAAGCATTTTTAAAGTTCTCCTGAAGTAAGAGTAGATAGCCCTAAAAGGTATGCAGAATGTAAGCTCTTTGAAGTCAACAGCTTTGGGGCTTTTTTTGTGGTTGTTTTTTGGTTAGTTTTGTTTTCTGTTTATTTGCCACAGAGAGCAGCTAGCATACCTAGGTACCTGCTAAACTTATAAAACACTAAACATTACAGAGTTTCAAATTCTACCAACTAAACACCAAGACTTGTATTATGGAATCGCATTAACCAGTTACCAAACACTAGACAACCAGTAAACCTTTTTTTCATTTCTTGGACTCATATAAACCATGTAAAGTACCTTGTCAAAAACAGTAGCTGTGAGAGTTACAATTAAAGCTCCCAAGCCGTCTGGCAACTGGATCAGAGAGTACCAAGGCCAAAATAAATATCCTGGAGCTTCTTGCCGAAGAACTACCAGTTGCAGGGGCCCACTTAGGTCTCAAACATCTACAGCATCATTTCAAAGCCTCAGCTAGCAGAAGCAGCATCCTCACTGCTACCCAATCACTTCAACAAGATGTTCAAAACAAAACAAAGATCTTCACAGAAGAAAATGACAGTTAATCTCAAATACGGCTAACAAGGACAGTTATTTTTAAAGGCAGCATCTCAGACACTTATTATGCCAGAGGTTCTAACTCATAAAACTGCAAATCACTACATATAAGAAATATGTACAATCAAATGCAGCCCAATACCCAATGTGAAAATGTTTCCAATATGAAGCCACTGACAATAGTACCTTTCATAAGACATCTGAAGAAAAGGAAGGGTGTCTGTGAACTATATTTCCTTCCTGGAATATTCTGGTCAAAGCGATAGATATGTCTCTAAATCCTGTTCGTCATTTAAATCCAACCGCCTCCTTTGCAGCACGATCACTATCAGGAAAAGAGGACTCATAAATTCCTGCAGCCTCTACTCTTGCATTCTGTATCCGGAAAGACCTCTGTGCATTCATTTTCACTTACTCTATGTTATTAAAGTTCAAAAAGCAGGTGCATCAAACACGGGCTGTGAAAGAGCAAAGCTTTCCATTTGGGGACTGGAAATAAGAATCTGAATGAAGTCTCCAAATGATCCAGAACTTACCAGTTTGGCATCTGAGGACTGACACTGTGCAGACACTGGACGCTACAAAAGACAGAAAAATGGAATAAAGCCTTATCTTCTCCTACCATACCGAGGTTTTCCAACTCCTACGTCTATAATTTCACAAAGGAGAAGACGATCTCCAAGCAGAAAACAAAAGCAAGAACTCTACACTTCGTGCTTGTAAGACCAGAGCATTTATTATGTTTCGTACCACTTTCTCCTACGGTGTATCGACCCAGTTTTGTCTTCTCAGCAGGAGCGCACAATCCTACTGTCGCATCCTGAAGTCAACTACTCCACCTGATAAATTTGTTCCAGAGCACACAGAACTAATCTACACTTTCTTTACCCTTTAAATAAAAGTGTCCTGTAGGCTGCTTATGGATGAAGTCATGCCATGACCTACCAGTTAGCAAAACAAATGGCGGATGGATTCTCTACAATTTGCAAAGAGTGGCCAATAAAGGCTGAGAGGCAGGCTAAGAGAAGGGGTCAATTCATCCAAGAATGACATACATCTAACCCCTAGAGTAAAACTTGGCAGAAACTCTGTGAAAGCTGCACAGAAACATTCACAATCCTTTACACACAATCCTGTGGCTCCTGCCACAGATACTGCAGGAAACTCTCTGCAAAGGAATGTGATGGCCTAAATTCAGTTTTGTTAGCACACCTAGGGTGATCCTCTGCTTTTTCTTATTAAAAATAAGAGAACCTTTTGATCTGTGATGATGTACTGATCAAGAACAACCTCGCTGCCTGGTTTTCCTTCTAATCCAAGATAACAATACCCCCTTAAAATCCAGTACACCCTGTCCCACATCACAACTCTAATACTAACAGGGGACAATCCTAGAGCAGGTGGTCACAGACTGCATCTAGCTCAAAGACATGTTATGTTTCGTCTGCAAAGTATTTTTTCTTTAATTGGACCAGCTGGCAGTATTTTAAAATAAGACTTCTTATTTCTCTTGACAGAATGAAGGTCTGACAACACATGGCCCACACTCACGTATGGCAATGATCAGTTAGAGCACATCAGCAAAACAGCTGCCCCTTTTTGATATGGGGCACAGGCTCCAGTCTAGCAGAGCCACATCCCTCTCAGCTGTGTTGTACCTGGCCCTCTCACTCATTCCCATTGTCTGCCTGCAGCCCCTCTAGGCATTTGAGTTTGCAGACCCTGACAAGTGAGAAGTAGAACTGCGCGAGGAAGAGTGATGAGTGTGGCAGAGAGAAATAGCACTACTCCAAATGAGACCAGCAAGCTGAAGGGAAAAGAGAAGAACGAGCGGTGGCAGGAGAAGGGAGAAGTGGAGGAGGAACGGATGGAGGGCAGAAGAAAGGGAAAGGGGAGGCAGGGGGAAGAAGGGGCTATTTCTGCCTTCAAAGAGCTTACAGTCTAGCAGAGGAACACTGGACAATTTCAAAGCAACAAATCAATGAATGCCAAAACCATGCACCAGAGAACAAGTCAGTCCTATTGAAATAAAAAATAAAGGTCATGATAGAATGGGATGGATTTCATAGGAAACGGTCTCTAGACTTCTGAGCAGGCAAGGTCATCAATCCAGATGGGAAGAGAGGAGGAAGGTGGACCTTTTAGATAAGAAGAAATGTTAAAGGCAACGAACACACATGGAAACTAGCCAGGTCTAGACAGGCAGGGATGGATTAGATGATGGAATGAGCAGGCAGAACGATGAGCTGATTGGTTTAACTGGAACACAAATGCAGAGGACACAAAGACCGGAGCAATGCTTGATCAAGTGACGATTCAGACATGCACAGGATTCTGTAGGCATTTATCTCATTGAACCTCAATTAACACCTCATGATCACTGAGCACTTGTAGAGAAGATAATATTTCAATCGAGCATCTTCTTTACAAAGCTAGCCTGAAGATCAAAACAATGTAGCAGAATAATGACTAGGAATTTGTAGGCTCCCTCTCTGTGCCTTGTTTATGAGCATATCAATTTGAGGAAAAAAGCAGGTGATCCTTAAAGAGAAAAAAAGGACACAGATAACGAAAAAAGAAGGCAAAAGAAAAGAAAAACAAAAAGCAGACAGTAAGTTAGTTTGAAAGCATCGAAAGCATATGCTATTAGCCATAGCTGAATATAACTGCCTCCCATCTGGAATGATCCCCAAATAATTCCCTGTTCTAAGTGATGTCATATCCACTGTGCCTCAGCTCACTCATTTACATCAGCTACCACTTTCCAGTAAGCCTTGCTGGGCTCCCTGCTGCTGAATTTGCTTACCTGAGGTTTCTGGAAAGGGTTTCGCCTGGAAGACTCAAAGGTGGGATAAATTGGCCGGGTTGATGCCCTCTGGGCAGGATCCTGGCACACAAATCCTGAATGGGGAACGGCAAACATTAAAACCTGCCATTTTCTAAGAAATTAGCAGGTTTAGCTGTACCTTTTCTTTAGGTATACAAACTCAGTTTCATGGTCACAAATATTACAGAGATCCAACCTCAGGAGGATTAGGCATGGCTCTCAGACACACACTCCACTTGAACTTCAAACCATCAAAACTGGACAGCACAAGAATGGAAAATATGCAGATAAATCAACATTCCTTGTTGGGGAGCTGATTCTGATTGAAAAAGAGATGTGGATTTTTGATGAACTTCAGAGTAAAAGTGCAAACCACCGTTTAAAAATACATAGTTGTTTATAAAAACAAATTATTTTAAAGTGGTCTCCTAGAGGGTGACTGGAAAATAATGCTGTTTTTACTGGGAGAACCCAAAAGCAGGTGAGGGGTCCTGTCCTGTTACAAGGTCTACTTCTAGAACAGCTGAAGGCGGTGTCCTGGCACCTTTCAAAGTGGGCTTCTTAGATTATCTATGGCTTAAGAAATTAGGTGTGTGCTCATTTCACTTCCTAAAAAGCAGACTCCCATCCAGGGAGACTAGAGTGGCTAAGTTTTACAGCATCTGCTGGTACACCAAGTACTATTTCATTTCGAATATATTTTGTCATGCCTTTTTAGAGTACTTAGGAAATGACAACAAACCCACAATATACCCACCTGACTGCCCATTTCCTTTTTAAAGTTTTCGCTTATCTACTCAGAAAGGGATTTCTTCCTCGGGCCGCCTTTAGCTATAACTATTACAGGAGGGGCCATGTTGACACCAGCGGAGACCGTCTAGTGGAAATATAGCCAGTCTCCTTTGTAACAAAGCTGCTTCAGTCAGGCGCACTCTCTCAACTCAGAGAAAAATAGACTTTCTCCAGGCCTTTGCTTAATTCTCTTCCTCGGCTCATAATTCCTGTGCCCCAGGAATTAGGTCTCAGCCCTAGTTGTGGTTCAGCCTCAGGACAGGATGGAGCCAGGGGGAGTAGAAACATATAAACACTTGCCTGAAAATATAATTTTTCAGTACAAAACATTCAGCATGGCTTAGGAACTGCCAGTTGGCAACACCTAGAGAGCCTGACAAAATGGATGCTCTGGTTAACTTTTATGTGAGTCTTCAGAAAACACTACTACTCACCTACTACAGTGAACATATCTGAAATCATACTGGCTTTAATCTTTAGGTCCAGAGGTGCATCACTAATAGAAGAGAGAAAGAAAGGCCAATCGATAATGTTATAGATTAACAGAATAGCTACCCCTAATGGGCCTCAATATAGGAGAGCTTCCATACGTCGATGAGAAGCAACACATAAAGCACATCAAACCCATGGAAAAAGAAAAAGAAATCTGGGCAAAAATACTAGAAATAAAAGCCCACTGTTAAACTCATCCTCTGTAGGGCAGGTCCAGCACCAAAGCTGATTCCCTGACATGCAATCTTTTTACTCCAAAAGGTCTTATGCAGTTCAAACTGTGTACAAGTCACATACTGCTTCATTATCACTGCAGATTTTAGAGGTTTAGACTTTTAATATGCTCCTTTATGAGTGTGTCCATCATTCAAATTATTTTTTACTGCTCTAACAGTCAAATCACATTCACACGCAAGAGAAGGAACTCTGGTCATCTTTGTACTTTTTTTAAGGCTTCATTTTCTGTTCTAAATCAGTCTTCTTAAGCTTTTAGGCTTGCAAAATGAGGGCAAAAAAATACAAGTTATACCAAACTATCACCAGATGATGCAGCAGGAACCCACATGGAAACAGAAACATGAACTGAAAGCTGGAAGCCTCCCTGTGGCAGTGACTGCCATGTTGGCCTTGGTGTTGAGGTGTTCCTCCATGAACCAGATTACTTTGGCTACTGGACCAATGCATCATTCTGGGGATCTCTAACATCCTATGATGCACCTGGCTGGGCAATCTGCAAAGAGCTTACTTAACAAAAGAGTGGCCCAACATCTGAAGCATCTCTGTGATATCTAGCTCTATACCTTACTATTGGGGTTAAGCCAAACTCCCACCCCATGAAGTAGTCAATCTGTCTTTATTTGATTACTTGGCATTTTGCCAACGTTTTTCATCCTTAAAAATGCAGCTGCTGGGTGGTCTCTAGCATAAATCTCTAGGGTTCTCTAGCTGTTTAGAGAAGTGTATGGCTAATAGAAATTCTGGCTACAGCTGCAGGTATAAGCACAATCCTCTCTGGTATTGAAAAATATGTTTCTTTCCTTCTTCTAAACGATAGGTTAAAAAAAATTTTTAAGATTGTTTGAAGTTTTTAGACTCTAATCTTAGATGGAGACCAGAATATAGAAAGGGTAAAAGGACCAAATATTATATATGCTACCCTAGGCCCCGCTCTATACCTTTACAGTATATGTGGATTTGAGCCTGTATAAACCTTTAGTAATAAAGGAAATATAATACCTCATGTATTTCTTTAGCCTTAGCAGAACATCTACAAAGTTAAAAAGAAAAAGAGAGAACTAGAAATAAAAATGAACACAAGAAGCATCCCTCAGAAGCTTAAGAAGATAGTTATAGATCACAAATTGCCTAGTAAGATAGGGACGCGTGGTTACCATCTGGAGGTTAACCACATGTCACAAATCCCTCAAATTTAGAAATTCTAGTCATTTCTATCTAATATAACTAGGGTAAAAAAATCTAGTGCCAAGAGAAATGACTTTTAAAAAAAGTGTTTTAGTGCTATTCATCGAAGGTTTGTCCTTTTCTAGTTGATGAACAGACTACTTACCAGGCCAAAGAAGGGGAGAGATTTACTTCCAACAACCATGGCTTCAGAGTAGAATCTATGAGCACATCAAAGCCATAGAGTTCTAGAAATACAACATAACACAATACACAAGATCATTTTCTATGTTACAAGTGAACAAAAATCTGGAAGACTGAATCCAATCAACTCCCACCAGAGGCTTAGAAATTTGGTGAGTATAAGTAATGAGTGGAAGTAGAAGCAGAGAATCTTTCAAGTTCAAGAGAAATTAATCAAGCTCTAGAGATAATGAGATAACAATGTTTATTTATAAAATTCCACTGTTTTTATCATCCACTCTATTGACATTCCTGAGTTCTACACAGAAAGTGACCTGACCTCTAAAAGTTAGCAAGCATGATTCTTCTGTGCATATGGATTAAAAAAAAAAAAAAAAAAAATGTTGGGAATGGGAATACAACAAGTGCATCCAACATCAAAGCTGCTTTGGGTTTGTTCTGGATTGTCCCACCATATTCTGAAAACAGAAAAATCTCCTGAAGGAATCTCCCTGGGGCCCTTCCATTGCATTTTCCTAAACCAAGATCTTGCTTTTGCAGCCTAGGTCAAGAAGATATCTAAGTGTAAAATATATGTATTCTTCCCCTCTCCTATGGTTTCAATTTCCCTTTGAAGACAGAAAATAAAGTACAATGGCCCAACATAGAAAGACAGAAGAGAAAGGAGGGAGCCTGTGGCAGACACAGCAGGACTGTGACAAGCCATCCTGCATCACTAGTATCACTGAAAAGGGGAAGGTGCCAGAGACCAAATTTCTATGGTTTCTGGATTCTTTATGGATTCTCTTCCCTAACTCTTCAACTGTTGCAAAGAGCAAACCAAGAACATGAGCAGTCTTCTGTCCCAGGATGCAAGGATACTACGACACTAACTTTGGAACCTCAGCTGGCAACCTTTACTCTTATCATTAATGAGACCCTCTCCACAGTCCTCTTTGGTATTCATAAATCAAATATATCTGACTTTCAGAAGTCCCACTCATTCTCAAATTTCCTACTCCGTGTCCCTCAAATAAACCATCTACATCTTCTTTCCAAGAGAAAAGACGAGCTTCCTTACAGTTCAACCAGAGGTCACAGGCCACAGCTCACACCTACAAAACACAAGGAGGTATCTTCCAGAAACTCATTTTCAAACAGATGTCTTTACTTCAAGAAGGATTCTCCCATTTCTCAATCCTCTCAAAAACACAGAAAAGTAAATGTAAGTTTCTAGAAAGATGGTGCCAAAGACTGTCTTTTGAACAGGAAGTCTGATATAGGACCAAGAATCCTAGAAGGGGAATCTAGAGACCTGGATTCTTCTCATGACTCTACCCTTTATTCACTGTGGAACTTGGGGAAATCATTTCTCTGATATTTCTTTAGCATCCTTTCATTTCCTTTATCTTCTCTATTAATCACCATCTGTCAATACCTATATACTCAGTAACTTTGCTATGTCCAAAATTCCTATTTATGCAACACTGATTAGACAATCATATTCAAGTTTTTCTCTCAGGAAAAGTTGTCATGAATGAATCTGCTTCCATAGTACTTCTTTAGGATTCAATTTAATTTGCAAAAATTAATCACAAACCAAAAGAGAGTCTGAGAAGGGATTTACCATCATGTAACTACACAAAAATCAATTATCTGTACTTTAAAATCTAAATAAAAGAAAGCTCCTTCACCTATCTCTTTTAGGTAACAAATTCATAACTTTTATGGCCAGTACATTCTTCTGAATATTTTACCTAATCTTCAATCATCCCACAGAATATTCCCCTTTTAATCTGAAAAAAAAAAAAAATCTTTTGTGATATAGCACTAAAAAAGACATTTAAAAAGAAAAACTTAATTGCAAAATCTACAAGTCCATGTTAACATTACACAAGCAAGAACACAGGATTCCACTGTTTCATAAAATGGTAATATTATTAATAATAATAGTATGAGGAACAAGGTAAGAATAATGCTTGATGGACATGGTGACCAAATTTGCAGCATCAACCACAAATGAAGACAAACTAAAATCAGAATGACAACCAATGAGTCCCATTATTTAAACACCTTGCATTAAACAGCCAACACATTTACTTGACCATTTCCCAAATTTAGAGGCAAATTCCAAGAATCTCAGTTGAAAGGCTGAGAACTAACATTCTGGGAAGAAAAAAAAAATAAGCCAAAGAGAGAAAACACCCTTTGCAGTGCCAACTAAATTTTCACCCAGGTGAATAAAACCCGTCAGTGCTAAACAATCTCAAAATCAGTTCTGGCTCTGACTACACCCATATGCGCACAAGGCTTGGACCTACTACCATCTAAAAGTGGGCTACGTTTGGGATAGCATTACAACCCAGTGCAAAGCCCAGCTCCCCTCAGAGGCTGGAACTGGAGGGGGTGTGGGGGGGGTATGGTATGAAATGGTATGAAAAAACAACATTTGTATCAGGTTTATCTCTTAAAATAATCAACTCAGCTTAAGAAAAACGATTTGGGCCCTTGGCAGGCTACAAAAGTCCTTATAACGACCCTTTTAACTTATGACTGGTCTTTTCCATGGACATTCAAGATTTTAAAAGGTAAAAAGTAGGTTGTGCTGAGAATATTAAACTTCACCTTTAATATTGTGTGTTTTGGCAGCAGAAATGTGAAATTCTAGAATTTCAAAAACTCAGTATCCAAGATGAGATAGAGCAGTGTTCCTGTCATTAAAGGGTGCAGGCAAGCTAGGTCTTTCCCGTTCTGAGAGCTACTTTCTTTCTTCTTCTGTGTTGTCCTCATCGTGCAGAAGAGCAAGTATTTTCAAAAGACTGTTGCTACCACCTGTTCAACAATGTTTCCTTAGGAAAATTTTCTTTCTTGAGCTGTATTTCCTTCAGCCCCCAGCCAAATCAAAACAAACTTGAAAATATTCTAGTGACTACGTGAGAAGAAGCCTCGCTCCACCTCTGCTTTACCCTTGGTACCCTTATCTCCCTATTTCTTGGATGCAGCTTCCTGAAAAGTAATCTACACTTAGCTGCCTTAATCTTCTTAATGCCTATTCATTCCCCAACCCATAAGAATTTGCTTCTGCTCCCATTGTCTAAGTCAGTGACTGTTCTCACTGTGATCACCAAAGACCACCTTACTGCGAAGCCCAAACATCTGAAACTGTTGACCACCCCTTACTTATTGGAACTTTCTTCTCCCTTGGTTCCAGGACACTGCTCTCTTCTGATTCTCCTCCTCCTTTCATTCCTTCTCTTCTGCCCAGCTATTCACTGGTAGGTTTGCTCAGGGTGGCATCCTCAGGGCTCTTTCCTTCTCAATTCTACTTCTCTTCTTGGGTGATCTCATGTATTCTCATGGCTGCAATTAATATTATGATGATGACATTCAAATCTATATCTTTAGTCAAGTGTCTCCTGGACACCAAATCCGTAACTCCAATCGCCTTCTAGACAACTTCACTAGGATATCCCACGAGTACTCAACCTCAACAGAATATAACTTGTTATCTTTCTCCCAAACCTGTTTGGCTTCCCATTACTCTTCACCTTGGAAAATGGTAACCCATTCCACCAGTCTCCAAAGCTATAAACACTCTCTTCATCACCTCCCAAATCCTACACATTACCAGATCTCTTCTCTATTTCACTTTAATCCAGTCTTCTATATTCCCTTTTGAGATATAATTCATATATAATGAAAAGGACAGATCTTAAGTGTACAATTTGATGAGGGATGACAATTGGATACATCCATGTAATCCACATCATATCAACCCACAAAAAACATTTCCATTACCCCCAGAAAGATCCCCCATGCCCCTTCCCGGTAAATACCCTGCTTTCCCTCATCACACCCCCAGATAATCACTATTCTTATTTCTTTCACCATGGATTCATTTTGTCCATTCTAGAATGTCATAAATGGGAGCATACAGTATATACTCTCTTGAGTCTGGCTTCTTTCATTTAGCATTTCTGAGATTCATAGTTTCAGAGAAACTATCACTGTTTCTTGTCTTAAAACAAGTTTATTGAGATAATAAAATTACTGTATAATTTACATACAACAAAATTCACCCTTTTAAATTGTAGTTTGATGAGTTTAAACAAATGTATATAGTTGTTTAACAACCACCACAATTATAGAACAATTCTATCATAGACACTCCCCATGCCCCTTAGAGTCAATTCTCACTCCCATCCCACCAGCAATCATTGATCTGATCTCTGCCTTTCCAGAAAGTCAAATAAATGAAATCATACAGTATTAGCCTTTAAGAGTGGCTTCTTTCACTTAGCATTGTGCTTTTGAGATTTATCTGTGTAACTGTGTTTCAGTAGTGTAGTTCATTCCTTTTATTCCATGTTATGGATATATCACAACTTGTTCATCCATTCAACAGTTCATGGACATTTGGGCTGCTTCCAATGTTTGATGATTATGAATAAAGCTGCTATAAACCTTCATGTACAGGTATTTGTGTGAACATATATTACTTTTCTTGGGTAAATAGCTACAAGTGGGATTGCTGGATCATGTGCTAAGTTTATATTATTGCTGCATACTTCTTACCTCCCATTCATTTCCCTAGGACTAGTCTCTCCCCACTGCAGTCCATTTTCCATATGGCCATCAGAATTTCTAAGACATAAATCTAACAGTCAGATAGAGACAGGCTGTGAACTGGCCCAGTAAGAGACACTTGATGTCAGGTTGGCTCCTACAGGATTTTAAATTAGTCACTTCTAGTCACGTCGTACAGTATTTCCTTTGTTGTAATTCTGTCCTAACAAGCTTTGGGTCAAATCATGATAAAAATGAAAGAAAATAATAATAATCTTATTGCTCTCTGGCTCAAAAAACTCCAGTGGCTTGTCTGTTGTCTACAGGATGAATTTAAATGTGTTAGTCCTCTATAATCAGGCCCCGATCTACTTCCATAGCCTCATCTCCTGCCAACTCCTCCCACGCAGGCTCTAGCTAGTCACAATGAGTTTCCCACTTCAAACAATGTCACACTGTGTCTGGACACTGCCCTGGGCACATCATATTCCCTCTGTTAGAAATGGCTTTCCCCGGCTTCCCCTAGGCATAGCTGGTAGCTCTGGTGTATTCCAAGGGTACCCAAGTCACTCTACTACCCGTACTGTCATTTATCACTTCATGTCTGCTCCTGCCCATCACTGGAGGGGAGGGCCATGTCTCATTCATCGTTATCCTGCAAGCAGCCTGCACCATAAAAAGCACATAAGAAGCAATCAAGAAACACTAAAAGAAAGAAAAAGAAAAGAGAAGGAAAAAAGAAAAAAAATTAAATGAAAAATACTGTACAACTTCTAAAAAAGACAAAGTAATATGTAGCTACTCCCCCCAAAACAGCCCTAGGACAAGACTTGAAATATTCATAATAAAGGTAGTAACCATAAAGACAATAAGAGACATTATTATTAAGATGTTCACATATTAAGACATATTTTAAAAAAAACTTGATAAAGGGTGGTCTAGGAAGGAAGGGAAAAAAGATTTGACAGGGAAAATAATAACGCACCTAACAGATTACTAAACATGTCACACCACTAATTGTGGAATCAATCCACTAACCCTCCCCAGAAACAAAGTCCCAGCTGCAGCTGTAATCCTGAAGCAGTGGAAAGTGCTGACATTAGCCAGTCCGCACTGCCAGTCAAATACTATTGTATAAAGGAAATTCTTTTTACCTTGGCTTTGGATTTGAGTTGAAAACCTAAGGAGGAAGTCTTTATCTGGGGTCCAGAAGGAGAAGTTGGAAAAAAGCAGATCAAGATCCCAGAGGAAAATGAGCTAAATAAAAGAAAAAGCCCAGAGCCAATTTGTTAACTAGTCCAATAAATCAATATGGTATCTGGCTACCATATGTAAAGGTAGATTTGAAAGGAGTATCTAGGACTCGGTACTGTTGATTAGGGCCGAAAGAGTGCCTTTTTCAGGCCTGATCTGCTAGAGAGAATGATATCATTTTTCCTGAGATCTAGTTACAGGAGAGCAGGAGGAGAATCCAGGATATGGAACATGCCAAAAGTGGTCAGACTCATCAGAGCTTGTGTTAATGTGAGTGGAGAAAGAGCCAGAGAGACCTGGCTCCCAAACTTGGCTCTGCCATTTGTTAACTGTGTGACCTAGGACAGATTATTTAACCTTTCTGAATCCTTTCTCCTTGCTATAAAACATGGGTAATAAATACCAACAAAATCCTTAAGAGGGCTAAAGGGAATAACCAATGAAAAGTGCTTGACAAACAGTAGGTACTTCCTTCTTCCCAAGCCCCTTCTACAGTAAACTTCCCTTCCCACCTGAATAGGAGCACAGGATAAAGCAGAAAGGAGACTCTCTCGAAAAGTGAATTGTTTAAAAAAGAAGAAAGAAAGAAAAATGAACTGTTTGCTGACTTTTGTTGGTGATGGTCAAGTAGTTTACATAATTGGGGAATGTATGCTACCCACTTTCATTCCTTCAACAAATATTTATGGACACCCACCCTTTGAGAATATCAGTTTACCCTATGAAATGGTCTAGAACATGAGCAATGGAAGGCCAAACTAGCATTCATTCGACAGAGAGAGGTGTACTGAGCATGGACTGTCCCTGGCCTCTGACCTAAACAAGGCCAGCCTCGTCGCCTCTACAAGTGGCAGGACGGCTGGCTCAGAGGAGTCCCGAGCCGGGGAGGACCAGGATCACAGCCTGTTACTTCAGCCATCCTCGCACACACAGATAAAACTGCTGTCAGCAGCAGCATCTGTAAAGGACAGCTAACATCCTGTTGCTCTTGGCTATTTTTCTCCAACTGGTCAAAAAAGCCATTCTCTTTGCCAGTTATGTCACAGTGCCAACTTCCTAAGCATACTTAAAGGGTTGCTGTTTACACATATATTTCACATGGTACCATATTTTTACAATATTGAAGGCAGTAAAAATTAGAGTGACGGAAATCTATTTTATTGGGAGAGGCATCAAAAACTTTATAAATCAAGAGTGCAATGATCAAGATGACCCGACAGCCAACCATCTTGTGGACCCCTGCCCTCCAGGCCAGGTCTCCTTCATGTGGGCTCTTCCACTCACAAGCTCTGGAACCTCAGGAAGGGTCTTAGTTTCTCAGGCCTCAACTTCTTTATATGGACTAATTATTCTCTGGGGTCCTTTCCAGATGTACAAATCTATGAGAAGGGATTACATGGCACAGCTAAGTTTCAGGTTGTTTGTGAAGGTTCCTAAGTCTACGGCTAAATGCCAATAATACAATGCAGGTGTATGTATATACCATCCATGTAAAATCCAGTTTGAGAGGAACAACACTTATAATCTATGCCTTTCAGCAGGGACTGAAAATAAGTTAAATGCATAGATAAGCAAATGAACAGAATACTGGAAGTCCCAAAAAGCATAGTCAAGCATTACGGGTGGTAGAGTGGGAAAGAAGTCAGAAGGACAGAAACGCTTAGAAATGGAATGCTCCTAGCCAAGATCCATAATGTGTATGGGTGAAACCACAACCAAAAAAATATAGTGAACCCATCACTGGACTACTGGCTTCCACTTAAAAGCACCAATGCTCTGTGCAAGCCAAATTATTCTGGGACGCTCTCAATTCCTGTTTATTCTAAAAAGAAAGAAAAGAAAGGAAGGAAGGAAGGAAGGAAGGAAGGAAGGAAGGAAGGAAGGA
>NW_023270825.1:25823757-25920411 GCF_011800145.1 Mirounga leonina
AGGAAGGAAGGAAGGAAGGAAGGAAGGAAGGAAGGAAGGAAGGAAGGGAGAGAGAGAGACAGAAAACAAACCCAGTTTACTCCTTGTAACTTGAACACCAGGGGAAGCTAGCAGGAGTCAGTGGGAGCCAGAGAGACTCGCACAAATATATACACGTATACAAAATCATATCTGATGGAGGGAGGTTAATGAAGCACACAAAATCCCAGGGTTGACAGGAAGTGGAATTAGAACCACAAAAGCCAAGAAGACAGTCAACAACTTAAAAAACTCCAGATGCACTCACTTTATTAAAACTGAAGAAAAGCAGGGAGGGGGAAAGGGGACCCATGGATGATGAAATGGACTTAGGGGTATTTTACTGAGTCAGAGAAAGTCACTACTTATTTCATGTCGGAATCTCCACTGCCATTAAGTTCCAGAAATTCTCAAGCTTCCAAAAGGCAATCAGGTAATAAAACAAATAGAAAAGGAAACCTTCAGAACAGCTTATGATCATTTCTACAACAAAAATTTTTATGCCAAGAAATTTACCCTCATATAAGAGCCAAGTAGATGTGGGAAAGAAACTTTAGTTTTTTAATCTAGTGAGGTTTCTGAAGTTGAAGATATGTTCTATGCACCCCTTCCTCAAACAGTTTACAATAATGCTAAGAGCTCTAGGCCCTTACCAAACCAGATCTACCGAGAAGCCTACTATCAAAGGCCACCAAAAGGCAATTAGAGCAAATACCAATGATTCATTCACAAACATTTCTTAAACATCCTCTGAGAGCAAAAACAATGCTATTGTGCACAAGAGGAACAGAAACTAGGATGACACCGCTCCTGTCTGCAGGGAGCTTCTAGTCCAGGAGGGGAGTCAGACACATAAATGCGTACCAGATGACAATCAGGTACCACTGCAGATTATGAATGGAAAGCTGGGGGCTGGGAGGGCTGTGACTGGAATACTTAGGAAAAAATTCACCAAAGAACTGATACTTGACTTCATCTTGAAAAGATGTCGGTAATCTATTAAGTAAAGTAACATGAGAAAAATCTGTCAAACGTAGGATAAAGCAGGTGCAAAGGCAGAGGGGGAGGGAAGGACCTGGCAGGCCCAGGGAGACGGTGAAAGGTTTGGTTTGGCAAAAAGAGAGAGGGGAAGGGGAGACACAGTGGCTACTGAGAATTGAGGCAATAAGCTCAGAGACTAAGGGGGAAGTGCACATGTAAACAAAACATCACAATATGATAGGACAAGAACATAACAGAACAAAGTATCGAACAGCATGAGAAAGGAGACACAACAGGGCACTTTGTTAAGCAAGGGTTCCTAGAAAAGGCAATGGTCAAGCTGAGTCTTAGAATATGAACATGAGTGTGCTGGGCAGACAGGACAGCAGAATTTATACCGAGGCACAGAGGCATGGAGTGCTCAGTGGTATAGCTGGATTATAAGGAGTAAGTGGAGATTCTAGAAATTTCTTAAAAATTCTAGAATTTCTAGAAAATTCAGCTGGGGTCAGGTCCTTAGAAGCCTTGAAGTCATATCAAGTTTCTATTTACTAGTTAAGCCTAAGGAGCCATGTGAGGGTTTTACAAGACATGAAGATACCTGCATTTAGAAAAGATGTCACAACCTCTTCTTTTCCTATATAATTTCAGGTCCTGGTTTATCTAAGCTCTTCTATTCGGAGTCTCAACACCTCCCTTTTTTAGTGCCCCTCAAGTACAGACTATTATGATAATCCATGAAAGAGGTCAAGAATTATTAATTCTGGTTATAAAAATAACAAAGAAATAATTTCTATTGAGCACAAATTGAGGAGCAGACATTGAGCCAACTGCTTTGCACACATCTTCTCATCTGATCTTCATGGTACCCTTGGGAGGTAGGTACCATCATTACTGCCATTTTAAAGTTGAGGAAACAGGACTGGAGTAACTTGCTGAAAATGAGAAAACTAGTAAGGGGTGCGAATGGCTTTTAAACTAACTCCATCAGGCTCCAATAGCCATGTTCTCTACTTTCCTGTTACCCAGCCTCCCGAGCAAGCCATGCCTTATATCCTGACTACTGTATTACTTTAAATATCCCCCCAGCAATGACCCTAGTGTGTTTTACTAACAAAGCCTACCACCTGCCGAAAGCCTAGTGGACTTTACAGACACTGACACTGGCAATCGCTAAAGAGCTCACACCCACACAGAAAGCAAACGTGCGCAGGCGCCCTTGGTGCCTGTCACAGCCAGCAGGTCAGGAGGAATGGACTTCCTGATCCAGGAGTTGTGAACTGTTTCTTACTCCTTCTCTGTGCAATCGGAGAGTTATAGGTGGGAGAAAAGGGGAGGGAAGGAGGAAGAGGAGGAGAAGAAAGAGAGGTGGGGGGAGAAAGCCACTAGAAAGAAGACTAACACAAAAAGGAGGAGTCATTGGAAACTGGGAGAAAGCACATACTGGTACCAGCCAGAGCTTCTTGGAACGGTTCCCAGTCTGGCTGCCAAAGAGCTCTGGAATATATTTGTTAAAGCTGGATTCCTGTACAGTCCATTGCAGGCTTTTTCTGATTGCACTCTGACAAAGAGACCCATACTTTAGTTCCAATCCCTGCTTCCCACACAGAAAGCTCGTGAGTCCTCAGGGGACCTCCAAGTAAGCCTACCACTGGCCTCTTAGCGGGACCTTCATGTGCTATGTGAGCCTAGAAAGAAAAGTCCACCACATACCTCTTATTCCTGTAGAATCACTAAGCCTCTCTACCCCAGGATCCCATCCCAACTTCCCAACCCCCTTTTCATAAAACATAGTAAGCTTCTTGAATCTCCTTACCAAAACAACTGCTGCGGTGAGGAACAAAGGTTTTACAGGCTGTAGCAATAGCTAGTTCAGCAGAGATTATAGTCTTAATAATCAGGTCTTCCACATGGGCCATCAATGCTACAAAAAAAAAAAAAAAAAGAAGAAGAAGAAGAAAAAGCAGCAGCAGCAGAAGAAGAAGAAGGAAGAAACACTATAATGCATGGAGTAGAAAGACTGGATTCCAGAACACAGTGTGGTTATAAAAGCACATGTGCTCATGCCAAAAAGTCTCTAGGTGGCGCTCATGCAAATAGGTACTCCAGGAGAAGGTGTATCTAGGAATAAGTTGACACAGTCCAGAATGTAGGTGCCGGGGACTGTACTCAAGTGGCCTGCTACGACAAAAGATAGACATGGAATGGAAAGGAAGCCTTACTCGCCCGCTTTCGGCCTTCTCCTACCACCCATCTCTTTGTAGACTGAGCTTAGCCTTTTGCGCACTTCTCACTCGGCTCAAGGCTCAGCAGTAGTGTCCACTTTGATGCCAAGCCCTGTACTCCTGTTTGACACTGCTCACTCTCCAATTCAGCAACATGAAGGGGAGAGATTAACTTGGACAAATTTGCACTCACGGCCAATATGGAGAAAGTATTTCAGTTTGCAGTTCAACACTCAAGAAGGATTAATTCACTAAAGGCTAAAGGAAGAAGTTGTGCCTTCCAAACTAGAACAAGAAAAAGGATTTCGGGGCTCATGGAAAGCCTGTTCTCCATCTTGGACGGGGCAGGAAAACTTGACACCACCACCAATGACCCCATCAGATGTCTCAGTGACACTGTCAGAACTACAGAGGTGACATGCTGAGAGGCCAGGGCAGGTTACACAGAAGAGAGAGATCAACAGGGAAAAAGGCCTGGTACTCACCAGTTGTATCTCTGCCTTCCTGTTTCAGATACCTCAGCATGGCACTCATGCTCCACTTGTTCCCATAATCCTCCACCTCTGGATCATCACAGCTAAAACAAAGGAATGGACAGAGGTCACACATGCGAATAGGCCTGGCAGCAGAAATCAGATTTTTTACAAATACTTGTCCTTTTAATCTTTAGGAAAACATTCCCTTTGCTGACCTCCACTAAGCAACTTTTCTTGGTCGTTTTGGTCATATATCCCTACCTACCATTGAAATGAAAATGCATATGGCCTCCCTTACCGATGGGGGTAGGGGAGAAGGCAGCAAATTCTTCCTTAAGCAAACAATTATGTATCATGAAAGGGTGGAAGAAATGTGTGAAAGAATGTAAACAATTTAAGAGTGGTTACAATACATTAATAGAGTGAAATGTTCAGGGATACTAACCTAGACTTTGAGGTAAATGTCACATGAGCCCACAGAAGAACTTCTAATGCCATTTTCGGACCAGAACTGAGTCTGGGTGGGCTAGTGAGCTTATGTAGTGTAGCATTTTAATAAGCTAACCCAGCACAGAACTGCGTTAGCATCTGAAGCAAGCTCCCTCCGCTTCAGAGGTATACACAGCTTTTTTTGATACTTTCTGAGTTATCGCTGAAGGGAGAATGCACTGGAGAAACAATGAAAGCAAAGAAGTACCCCCCTGCTAGAGCAGCAGACTGGCAAACAGGGTACACTGCCAAGACCATTGGAAGGGTCTTGCAATCTGGAACCCGTGTTTCGCAGCTGCCCCCTCATTCCCTACCACCACCCCACCACCCACTAGCTGCATGTCTGCTCGTCTTCCAGAGTGAAGGATATGGTATCTTCAACCATTCCAAACGGTCACAGGACACTCCATGAAATCTACAGAGCTTTGGCAACTATGCCATCACTTCCAGATTCTTTTCTTCCTTTCCTTGGACCTTCTAGACACCTATTTTTAGTCTGAGTAGAAAGTAACTGTTTGGGTTTCTTTTTTATTTTTCCACTTTCTGGCAAAATTATCAGGATGAAAGAAAACAGAGCAGAAGGAATATTTCCACACAGCTGGGCTTGTACTCCCTTCCACTGAATCCTTTTCTGAGATGGCCTCATTTCTTTCTTCATTTAATTTATTCCTAACTTTTTCCCCCCAAACATACAAGTTTTTACTTCAGCACAGAGAAGAAAGCACAGAGAAGAAAACAGAAGTCACCCGCCCATAATCCTGTCCACATTAGTTAAGCACTGCTAACATTTTAGTATATATCCTTATAGTTTCCATTTTCTCCCCTCGGCAAACATAAACAGCTTTAGTTATCTTATATATTAAAAAAGAAAGTAAACTACAAGTAGTATCTGGCAACCTGTTTTTTCCACCTAACAATGTACAGTCATGAACATTCTCTCTGATCTTGTGCACACATCTCTTGTTATTTCTTAAGGTTAAGTTCCTAGAAATGGAAATGCTGGGTCAAAGGGTACCAATATTTTTTAAGCTTTTGATACATTTTGCCAAGTGCTGAAATAACCTCATTTCTTGACTTCTAAAAAGTTCCATATGCCTATTAAATTCCCACACGTAAGTCAAGTGAGAAAAGATGGTGAAGACGAAATTTAGGAAGGCATATTTTGGTAGAGAAAGGTGACACTGTAACAAGGAGGGCAAGCAATAGAGAAGCAGCAGCTAAATGTGCTAAATGACGGACGGCTTCCCATAGGTTACATGGAGATAAATGCAGGACAATGAGCTGACTTTCCACATCCACAACACCCACACGTGGATGTTGGCTCAGCTGTAGCCAGTACCTGACATAGTCTCCACTCTTCTTATTCACACTATAGTTTGTCAGGTGCATGAACTGGTTCCGAATGTTCTTGGCTCCTTGATCATACCGCACAGTTGCAAACCTGATAGAAAGGACATTAAGTTAAATGTCAGGAGCAGGGGTTCAAGGAAATGTAGGCTAGAACTCAGGATCAATGTGGTATTAATAAAAGGAGAGTGATATCATTAACAAATAATGAGTGCTTGATAAGTGCTCACTCCTATGGTGCTTCATATATAATATTTAATTCATTCCTTAAAGCAAGTCTCTGAAGTAGATAATATTATATTTCATTTTTAGAGTGGATATAAAAACTAAAATGTAACCTAGAAAGATTAAGTAATTTGTCCAAAATTACACTAACAAGGTACAATATCCATTCTTGATAAAAACCCTCCACAAAGTAGGCTTGGGGGGGACTATACCTCAACATAATAAAGGCCATATATGAAAAAACCCACAGCTAACATCATCTTCAATGGGAAAAAACTGAGAGCTTCTCCCCTAAGATCAGGAACAAGACAAGGATGTCCACTCTCACCACTTTTATTCAACACAGTACTGGAAGTCCTAGCCACAGCAATCAGACAACAAAAAGAAATAAAAGGCATCCAAATTGGCAAGGAAGAAGTAAAACTTTCACTATTTGCAAATGACACGATACTATATACAGAAAACCCAAAAACTCCACAAAAAACCTGCTAGAACTGATAAATTCAGTAGTCACAGGATACAAAATCAACATACAGAAATGCGTTGCATTTCTATACACCAACAACGAAGCAGCAGAAAGAGAAACTAAGGAACCAATCCCATTTACAATTACACCAAAAACAATAAGATACCTAGTAATAAGCCTAATCAAAGAGCTCAAAGATCTGTACTCTGAAAACTATAGAACAGTTATGAAAGAAATTGAAGAGGACACAAAGAAATGGAAAGACATTCCATGCTCATGGACTGGAAGAACAAATATTGTTAAAATGTCTATACTACCCAAAGCCATCTACACATTTAATGCAATCCCTATCAAAATACCAACAGCATTTTTGCAGAGCTAGAACAAATAATTCTAAAATTTGTATGGAGCCACAAAAGACCCAGAGTAGCCAAAGAAATCTTGAAAAAGAAAAGCAAAGCTGGAGGCATCACAATTACAGGCTTTAAGTTATATTACAAAGCTGTAGTAATCAAAACAGTATGGTACTGGCACAAAAAATAGACACATAGATGAGTAGAACAGAATAGAAAACCCAGAAATGAACCCACAACTATATGGTCAACTAATCTTTGACAAAGCAGGAAAGACTATCCAATGGGAAAAAGACAGTCTCTTCAACAAATGGTATTGGGAAAACTGGACAGCAATATGTGAAAGAATGAAACTAGACTTTCTTCCATCATATATAAAAATAAATTCAAAATGGATTAAAGACCTAAATGTGAGACCTGAAACTATAAGAATCATCCTAGAAGAGAATACAAGCAGTAACTTCTTTGACATCAGCCTAGCAACTTCTTTGTAGATAGGTCTCCTGAGGCAAGGGAAACAAAAGCAAAAATAAACTATTGGGACTACATCAAAATAAAAAACTTCTACACAGTGAAGGGAGGAAAAAAAGAGAGAGAGATTAAGGAGTGTACTTGTTGTGATGAGCACCAAGTGTTGTATGGAAGTGCTGAATCAGTATATTGTACACCTGCAACTAATATTACACTATATGTTAACTAGCTGGAATTTAAATAAAAACTTAAAAAGAAAAAAAAAGAAATAGCACAGCCAGAATCAAAACCAAGGCTGTCTGACTCTAAAACCCATGCTCTTAGTCACAGTGTTGTTGTCCCATATATATCTGGTTAAATGTTGAAACAATCATTTCTCCCTAAATTGAATTATTTTCTCACCCTCAATATTGCTGTCTGCAAATCTGGCTGTTGTAATAATGCGTAAGTTATATTAAGTTCAAAGAATGTAACTTTAATAAATTCATAAATACCCCCCCACACACACTGACTCCACAACACATGTTCTTAACCACAAGATGCTGCTTCTCTTATAGAACCTTAGACCAATAGGAAGGGTGAAAAATGAAAATAGGGTCGCCCATGCCTGGGAAATTGTGTGTGGGATGCTGTGGATGATGGGGCATTAGCTGGTCAAGAAACACCTAGTGGGTGCGTACATAGTGCCTGGCACCATAGTATTCTATGGAAAACATTAAGCAAAAAAGAAAAAACTGTTGGCATCACGTTGTACAGATTTAAAACTCATCTGTAGAAATACCAGAACTGATCTATAAAGTTCATTTTAAGAAATAATAATGGCAGCATTAAAAGCACACAAAGCCTAGGTCTGCAAGAACAGCATAAATATGAGCATAGTGTAGGAGACTAATTCCTGAACTTGGAATGAAGGCAAAAGACAGAAGGATTAAACATGGAGCCCACTGAAAACAGAGCAGCAATTTGATACCCTGGACTGTTGTCAAAAGAAGACCAAAGTATAAAATATACGTGCCTCTGAAGGAAGTAACCAGGGAAAGAGAAAACTTTCCAGTGATACTCAACATCAACAAAAGGACACTCGAGTCAAATGGTTATGGTAAATATCAACCCCTGTTTACATACCACTATAACCATATCACCCTTCACTAAAGGGGTTTTCCCAAGAGGCATATCCAAGTGTGTGAAAAAAAATCCTGGAAGGCCACAAGTTTATTTTCATATGATTTACAAATTATTTACATATGCTTACTCAGACTATGAAGTCAACATGAATTTCTACCACATTAAAGGGCAGCATTTAAAAATGTTCCTCTTCTCCATTTCTTCTCACCCACCATCTCCGCTTCCTAATTCCCTGTGCTAGAAATATATGAAAGCCAAAGAAAGAAAAGTGAAAAACAACCCCCAAAAACCCCAAAATTAAAATAAACAAACATGAGGACAGGAAGAAGGATGTGGACAAAGAGAAAATGTTGACCAGGCATGTATGGTTAAGGGACAAGGGTTTAATGACCATCATGTCTGTGCATGAGAAGGACCTCTGATTTTTCAGAAACTTCCCGTATTTATCACCTAACTTCCAACCGTGTCACTCCATGGTAAGTAAACCTTATCTATGCATCCCAATCTTCCTTCTATAGACATTCTCCAATCAAGTGGGTGACTGTCATTCTCTGAATTCTAACGAAATGCAAAGAGGACCCACCCAGACATTACTCCACAGTGACATACCTCCTGCCATCCTCTCCCCCAAAAGAATAATGATCGAGAGGGAGGAAAAGGTTCTGCTTCAGAGAAAGAGGGTTTTCATCTCTCCTTGATATGGGGACCTGATCTAACTTGGTCGACAACAAGAAAAGAGTGGCAAAAGCCTGGCAGTTGAGTAACCTGGTATTCCACACATCCGTCATTTCCACACCCCTTTTTTCAACAGGACTGCATCTCCAACAAATAAGGTTTCTTCGTCCTAATCTTCCTTTTCACTGAGGAATTTATACTCTAAACTCCAGCAAGGACAAGATTATTAGTGTCACAGAGTGGGCTTCTAAAGAGCATTGAGAAGTAAGAATTAGAGGAAACAAAAACAAAAACAAACTTAGGCTCAATGGAAAGTTACCAAAAGGGCCAAAAGCTACACTCTTTATTTCGCTTAGCCCAATGGGGAATGTAGAAGGCCACGTAGATATGCATGCTCATCTTCCCTCCTAAGTCAGGAAGATATTAGGGTTCTCACTAAAGCCCCTATTAAACAGACCATGTTCATCTCTGGTCACCAGTTCCTAACATTTCCTTCATATCATCTAGACCAGAGGTCCGTCCTACAGCCTACTAATCAAGTTCTGATTAACCCACAAACTGTTTAAAAAAAAAAAAAACAACTTGAATGACTTGGCCAGCATTTAAAAATTAGACCTTCTTTCCTACAGCCAGGACTTATATCGAGGAAGATGGTGGACAGGATAGGAAGGCAGCCCACAGGCAGTACATGGAGGTTATCTGTGCAGGGCAGTGGCCCACAGGGGTCAGAGTCCACACAAGGAGGGCATCTGAGGGGGGCAGTGGCCAAGGAGGTCCAGAGATTGGCTACACACAAAGGAATTGAGTGAATAAATATGCTGAAGATAAAGGGAGTCAGATTTCTCACTGTTGGAGAAGAGAGATTAAAAAAACAAAAACAAAAACAAGGAAAGGGAAAATCTAGAACGAGCCCTGTAGTTTTGAAGGAGAATTGGAAGTATTAATATAAATTCCACTTTTCAATATATGGAGACAGATATAAAATTAAATATAGATGTCAGTGTGTGTACATGTACATGTCCATATATACAAACATAGATTTCCTAGGTCTGCCCATTTCAAGGACCTTAAAGCAGCAATATCCCAGAGCAATGAGCTTATCTAGCTCTGGATCTTGATTTCTAAATACTGTTCTCCATTAAAAGCAATCAACGCCCTTTGGAGAAAATGGCTGATTCCAGAGCTAGGGCAGAGAAAGAACGAGAGGAGCCTGAAACATCTTGTGCTCAAAGAAATGAGAGGACACAAAAGCCAGCTTACAAGGGCTCCCACTGGCCAAATCTGAGACAATATGACATCAAAATAAATCCTGATAATAAAGGATTATAACCCATTAAATAAAATAGGAATCCTTAGTCCCCACTGGTATAAATAAATAAATGAATAAATAAACAGGAAGAAGAGACAGCTCTTCCTTGGAGTAAAATGCCAAATAATAAAAGGAAAAGGAATAAAGGAATTAGAAAATCGTCATTTGGCAACTGTCACAGTAATAATTCAGGCAAGAAACATCAATGGATAGTAAAATCACTGAGTAAAAACTAGATGAGGAAGGAGATTTTACATGGTCTCAAAATCTCCTCTGAAGATACTTATTAATGACAGAGGAGAAAACAAAGTAATTTTACAGCAGACAAATCTGGAAGACATCACCTTAATCAAGTGGTCAAACACCAATAAACAATTATCATGTGCCATCAGATATAATGCAATAACAACAGCATCACTTCTGTGGAATTCTGGCCAAAAATACATAACCTGGGTCCACTCATGAAAAAAATATCAGATAACTCCAACTGAGGAACATTCTAAAAAATGACTGGCCTGTAATCCTCACAAATGCTAAGGTCATAAAAGTCATGGGAAGGCTGAGGGAAACGTTCCAGACCAAAGGGGACTAAAGAGACACGGCAACTAAATAGACTATGTGATCCTGGATCAGATCCTTTTGTTACAGAGAACATTATCGGACAAATGGCAAAATCTGAATGGGATCTCTACATGCAAGGTAAAAGGTAACTGCTATTTTTACAGCTTTTCTAGAAGTCTGATATGGTTTCAAAATTCAGAGTCTAAAAACAGAAGTAAGTTTCTCAATAAAAATCTAGATTTTGGGGGCACCTGGGTGGCTCAGTCGGTTAAGCATCCAACTCTTGATTTCAGCTCAGGTCATGATCTCAGGGTCGTGAGATCGAGCCCCGAGTCGGGCTCCGCGCTCAGGGCAGAGTCTGCTTGAGATTCTCTCTCCCTCTGCCCCTCCCCCTATTCACACTGGCTCACTCTCAGTGAATGTCCTCATGAGTCTTTAGGTTTTTGACCCCTGATTTAGACCTTCACATATCAGATTTCAACCAGTTTAGGTCTGAAAGCTTCAACGCAAGCTCGTTATTAGCTGCAACCTAAGAGGTAATTCTCTGCCAGCCACCCCAGGACCACGTTTGCAAATACTTATCCTAGCACATACTGAAATCGAAGTGATGAATTGAGTCTTGAACCTCCCTCCCTCTTAATGAAATCAAGATTTAGAAAAAGCTCTAATGATAGAATTTCATAGCCTTGACCTTTAAACCAAAAAAAATGGGGGGGTGGTAGGGAGCCTCTACTTCTTTGCCAAATCTGAAACTCTGTGTACTATTTCACAGCACGCCAATGAATGGACAAGTATATGCCTTTTTTTAAACCACACTGAAACATATAATCTTTATTCTGACAATGAATTCTTAAGTCAAAAGCTACCTTTCCTTTTTGCTTCCTAATGTTTCTCAATGAGAACGGAGACAATGGTAAGGATCTGTCTAAAACTCTTAAGCGTCTGTGGGAAGGGGTCCCGTGTTAGGCACATAGAAGGTACTGGATAAGCTTGAACTGAAACTGCACCTGAGTTGCTTGTCCAGGGAACGTCGCCAGTGTGGAACCAAAACAGGAAGGGAAAGCACAGACTTAGTGGAATCCTTTAAACTCTCTTCCTCCATTCCAAACCTATGTTGTTCTTCATAGATACGGCACCATAGGCAGAGTCATAGATAATCTGGACGTAGGGCAGTTAGCCCCTTCCCTTTGATAGTCACATCATCTAACAAACCTTCAGTCCAAACATACAAAGAGGAGGCCAGCCCCGAGGAGCCCCTGGCTGTGGCACTTGAGTTATCTTTCAGCAGGTGTAGCCATTCCGAGCCAGAAAGGCCCGGAGGATGAAGAGACAGCACCTCAGGCGGCCTTGCCAGGAGCCACCAGGTTTCATCCTGGCCTGACCCAGAAAAATCTTATGGAAGAGAACAAGAGGCCCAAGAGCTCTCTGATCTGCTGTCAACCAGCTGCAGGCGGGAGACTGCCAAAGCACTGCAGTGACTAGGCAGCGCCCCACAGAGCCGTCTGGGAGGGGATTACCAGCCTGATCCCCGGTCTTCAGAGCCAGAAATGACTCAAACTTCACAAACAGCAAAGGCCTGCCAGGGAGGGTGACAATGAGCACTGGAGAGGGTTTTCTTGCCCTTGTTGCTGTCTCCACGGCCCCCCACCCCCCTCGCTGCTGTGGCAGAGATTCTGGACAGTGTGCAGCCTGTGAGGTAATCTGAATTCCTTGGCAACCAGCAAGTACCTGAATTCTTTCAAAACCACAGGAATCCAGCAGAGAAAAGGTAAATATCCCTGCGGAGCCAGTGTTAATTAGCAAGGAAGGCTACTGAAGAAGGAACTGGGGGTGGGGAAGAAGGGAAAGGCATTACAAATGCTTGGGGGTCTTTTCTGAATTTCCACTCAATAATACGGCTAAAGCAGAAGAAAGGCAGGTCCTGAGTGGGACCTTCTCACTGTCCTCGCCTCCCACCTTCCAGTGTGGATGGGAGCCTCCAGTTCTGTGGATGGGCACCTTCATTTCCCCCAGGTTGCCAGTGCTACCTATCTTTGGGTGTCTGACAACACATTTGGTGTTCAAGTCAATTTTGTTTTAATTTCTTTTAACTTTTTCTTTTTCCTGTTGCAGTGAAAATTTGGCTATTAACTCTGTCTCAAAAAAGGCCTCATCAAATCGTTCAGACCACATATTGGATCCACCTAAAACTGTAAAATCCAGGACAAAGTCTTTTTGGATCCCACCTCTGACAAGAAAAAAGCATCTACACCACTTTGGTAGAGAATGGTACCCCTCTCTGGAAGCTGAGTGTCCCCTGCTGGTGCAAAGCAGGAACACACTTGTCAAACTCAAAAGTAGGGTGGAACTTTGGGGCAAAAATGCTGGGCCCAAATACGAGGAACACAATTTTTTTCTAAACAGCTCCGTATTTCGCCCAGGTATAAGAAAATAATGACAGTTTTCCTGTGTTAATAAAACAACAAGGACAATTGGAAATTATTAATCTAAAAACAAACGATTTCTGGTCTTTTTCTTAATAAGTTTAAAAAGGTCAAGAACTGACACAAAATATTTAGTTCACAAAACAGTCCTATGAAATGAACTTAATCTTTATGTCTCCTAACCATTAATTTGAGGCCCAAAACAGAAGTGACACGGGAGAAGGCCCTTCTTTTCTAAAGAGGAAGCCAATTATATTTGCTGCCAGTGCTTTCTGTTTAGGAAAAATTACGGTTTTCCTTGTTGACCCTCAAAGTAAAATGGCCCACTGATCTCATCCTAAACTGATTATCTTCAGTAATGTCTACAGCAAACACACGTGACCCAAAATTACCAGAGGCTGCAGATCTGGAGACGCTATAGACTATTGTTGAATGTAATGACACAGTTGAGCAGATTCTGAGGATTAAAAAGCAGCAGATGAATGCCAAGATACATAGTGAGTTAAGACACAGGAACTTGGGGGCGCCTGGGTGGCTCAGTCGTTAAGTGTCTGCCTTCGGCTCAGGTCATGATCCCAGGGTCCTGGGATCGAGTCCCGCTTCGGGCTCCCTGCTCGGCGGGAAGCCTGCTTCTCCCTCTCCCACTCCCCCTGCTTGTGTTCCTTCTCTTGCTGTGTCTCTCTCTGTCAAATAAATAAAAATCTTTATAAAAAAAAAAAAAGACACAGGAACTTGGGCACATGGAAGTTCCTGTGTACAGCAGGGCAGCTGCGCAGGACTCACTAATAGCCTGTCCTACTGTACCATCCTCGTGTAAAGCGTTGATATTCACCTATTCTTTTAGATTAACTGAGCCAAAGCCCTGAACAGTCCTATGATTTGGTTCAATTTGGTCTGAGTTTTTTAAAAACTGTCTTCCAAATTATTCTGGGGGAAAAAAAAAAAAAGCATCCATTAAAAAAAAAGTACACACACACCCACACATACACACACTCAGTTCCTGCTGGAGGCAAGAGAAGACAGTTACTCAATTCAGTGGATTCTGACTTCCAACACACATCCAGTAGCCAAAGCATTCGCATATCTGTAGTAAATTCTATAATGAATGTTGTAGTGCTCTCATTTCATAGCTGAACCACTGAGGCCTTAAAACTATGCTAAATTTTACCAACAGAGAGGGCTATTGATACCGTGAGTGCAATGCCTTTGGAATAATACACAGAACATGCTGGTATGATATCCTTGAGAAACAGCGGGTGTAACCTTGAGGTCTTTTCCCTATTCAAGAAGTTCAATTTGTGGCAGGACATAATCAGTTCCTGAGAAGAGCACAGGAGGCAAGATGGGGTGAGGATGGAGGGAAGGAAGGGCTGGAGAAGCTCATGCTAGACAAGAGGGAAAGCTTAGGTATCTCAGCTTACAAAATGGAAAATCCTCAGCACCTTATACCC
Source organism: Mirounga leonina (assembly GCF_011800145.1). Taxonomy (NCBI): domain Eukaryota; kingdom Metazoa; phylum Chordata; class Mammalia; order Carnivora; family Phocidae; genus Mirounga; species Mirounga leonina. The sequence continues at coordinate 25,838,353 of NW_023270825.1, forward strand.
CTGAGCAGAAGGAAAGGGTATCTTTTACCTTCTTTTTGATCTACATAGTATGGGGACTCAGCTTTTAAACCTATACTTCAAAGTCTGAGAGCACATGTGTCTACAAACACGACAGAAAACTGCCCGCCTATGAAAAGCTCATTAGGGCTAGGAGGCAGGGTGCTCAAATGTCTGGTTCAGCCGTTTACCTAGAAACTGAGAACGACTTTAGTTTCCCCCTCCTTTGCAAGGAACAAGAGTCCAGAACCATGGAGCTTCGGTAGCCTCCAGTGTTCCTCACGCTCAAACTCAGAAATCTTTTATGACCATGTTTCTGAATGCTGTCGCTGCCACCTAGAGGTGAAGGGGAGACTCACTTCAACCAGCTACAAGCTGGTTAAAGGTGCTCATCCTGATTCTAGTCACAGGATACATCAAAAAATGTGAGTCTATGACAGAATTAAAATAACATTCTAAAATAGCAGCTTCCAGAGGACAATAATTCATGTCAAAGCACCTAAACTTAAATAGGCTTCTTTTAACCATGATATTTCCCATCTTCCAGGTGTATTTTCTAAAATACACAAATACAGACCAGGCTTTTTTAGCTTGTCATGGCTGACTGCAGATGCAAAGTACCTCCTCAACTGCTGTGTCCTATAAGGGCCACTATGCAGAAAAGGGACTTCAGGGCAAGCTAGTTAGAAAATTGATTGATTGATTGATTGATTTTAGATTTTTATTTATTTATTTGACAGAGAGAGAGGGAACACAAGCAGGAGAAGTGGGAGAGGGAGAAGCAGGCTTCCCGCGGAGCAGGGAGCCCGATGTGGGGCTCAATCCCAGGACCCTGGGATCATGACCTGAGCCGAAGGCAGACGCTTAACGACTGAGCCACCCAGCCGCCCCCAGTAAATAGATTTATATATTAGTTTTGTGGGGGAAAAGAACACAAGCACAGCAAAGTTACATATTTATTTTAAACAATGTAAAGGGGCTATGAAAACAATGTCACCTGTAAAATTCTGTGGATGGGGGTGGGAGGGACACTTCAAATTATTATAACTTGAGCTTAATTTTGTAAGTAAGTCACGTTACCTTAAAACCTAAAAAGTACTTCAAGAGAAACAAAATGTATATACAACCACTGTTAAGTGTATTACTCGCAGGTGAAAAAAAAAAAAAAAAGAAGCTAATGTCCCCAAAATACAAGAGGACAACAAAGAGGGCATGAAACAGCTCAGACTATGAGCTCTGGAGTGAGATCCACGAGTTCAAATTCCCACTCCACTACCATCCAGCTGGGAGAGCTCTGAAAAGTGACCAAGTTCCCTCGCCCCTTGAAGCCTGTTTCCCCAACTGCAAAACTGCATCAACTATAAGGTTGTTGTGAACACTGAAATAAATGTCTGGTATATAACAGGTAAATCAATATGGGATTCTTTTTTCCTAGGTCGGTTGTGAAGACCAATGACAATTTATCTTAATACACTAGGGTCATCATAACAATCACCATTGCATGAAAATACAATGTGATCCTGGATCCATGGTGCTGGGAAAGGTGTGTGTTTGCATACAGATAGATGTGTGTTCCTATGTGCAGAGATGCAAGTGAGACTGTAAAGTAACATGACTGATGTTCTGGAATCTGAAGCCCATCTGGGTACACTCTGATTTTCTGAGTTGAGCATAACAGAAAGAAACAGCCTGATCTTAACACACTCGTTAATGGATCCACTCTGAATAAACACCCCTTCCCCCCAAAAGTCTCTTACCTAGCCAATCCTTCTTCATAGAGATAGATAACAAGAGGATCATAGGAAGTCACAAGCACGTAGAGGCGCACATCAAACTTGAAATCTAGGAAAAAAAAATTGGGGTTCATCTGTTTTCTGTTACAGAACGAACAAGGCAATGTAACAAAGAAATATGACAGAAAGAACAGTCCTCCTCTCCCCACAAAACACAGACTGCCTGCACAGCTCGCCCTTTAAGGATAAATAATTACCCATTTAGATAGAGATATATCATATACATACACTGAGAAAGAGAGCTTACATATACAGACTGCGCAGCTCTCACATCGGTGTACTATAAAGCACTTTCTTTTCTAGTCTCTCATTTCATCTCCAAAATAATCCCATGAGGTAGGTGAGGCACCAGCCTCATCTCTAGAGCCACAGCTGCCAAGAATTCCACCCTAGCTTCATAAAGACTTACTAGAGAAGACTGTGAAAATATTCTTTAAAATTAGCAAGATCGAGCCCGACACGGGCCCAATCGCAACTCACCGTCTATAAGCAGGGGGTTGTTAATGTAACGGGAGACCAGGATGTTCTCCTCCAGGGAAATCTGGTTCGGCTATTGAGTAAAGAGAAAGAATAAAAGGACAGAAATCCTAACTCACAATAAGGGAACAGAGTTCTTGACCTTTCAGAAACAATAAGGTGGAAAACTACAACTCTTAAGAAAAGTTTTCCTCCCACCTACCCCTATATTCAACTGGTCAGGTAACACACCATTTATAAACACTATGGGTATCCAATTACAATGGGGGAAAAATATACCACTTCTCACATAATAAAGAGAGCAATAACAGCTTTAAAGATTTATATACATGATATTAAATAGTTACATGCCAAGAAAATAAAAGCTACTCAAAACATAAATAAAAAAGTGCTTTCTCCCAAATGTAAAGTATGATGGAAATTTAAAATACCACCATTATTCTTAAGTAAAGGCTTTCATCAAGTTGCTTAGAGAACTTACAGATCTTTCCCCAGTGGATCCTGGCATTTTCCCTGAGAAATGAAACGATGTTTCATTGATTCATTCAGTTGTACTTCCTATGCTGTTATATATAAAGACTGAACTAGATCTCTTAAAGAGTTTTTCAGTGAAAAATGAGTTTATACAATAAGTAATCACGAGTATTGTTTGATACTGTATAAAGTACTGAGGATCCAGTGAAGACAGATACAATCCCTGCCCTCACAGAGCTTAATCCATACTTCCAAAGAGTTTAATATTTAGGTAAAGTTAAAGTAACACAAGCAGCATATCTGCAAGTGCAAGACGTGAGACTGCACGAGTCCAAGTGCAGACCAGTTAGGTGGATCAGTGGGGGAAGGCCTATTCTGGAAGAGTAGGTACAGAAGTGAGTGCTGAAAGCTACTGAGCACGTGGTGGAAAGGAAAGGAAACTGCCATGGAAAGGTGGCAGACACAGGGTTCAGTAGAAAGGAGAGTAAGCAGATCACTGACCTGGGGCTAAATGACTGACCTGAGGAATAATGAAAGGTATGGTTAGAATATTAGGAGGGAGGGACCCTGGTGGCAAAGGGATTTGAACCCCCGACAAGGGGAGTTTAGCCTGAACGTGGTGGGAAGGAGGAAATGACTGTGGATTCTTAATAGTAAGATTAAAATATATGGAATAGCACAACTCTAAGTGAGATTAGATTAAAAGAAAAATCAGCTGGAAGTCACCACAACCTATACAGGACAAAAGGACTCCAAAAGGGAAGTGACTAAAATAATAATTGTAATGATAATGGCTACAGTAGTAGCAACAAAAATAACTATTAACATTTGCAGGGAAAAAAACGTAATAAATGTACTGAACATTTGCTACATGTCCAGCGTTGTTCTATGTGCTAATTCTTCGCAAGTATTATTTCCTTTAGTCCTCACCGAACCCGGTGAGGTAGGTATATTACCATTCAAATATTAGAGATGAGGAAAGAGTCAGACAGGGTGACAAAGTCACACAGTGACAGAAGAGCACTGGAACCCAGCCAGTTGGCCTCAGAGGCTTAACTCTTAAAGTACTATTCACATCTTTCCCCAAAGTTCTGACCTAAAATACTATCCCCCAAACTCAAAAGACTGTCTTTATAATAATGCATTTGCTACCCCAAATACTACAGTTACCATAAAATAAGGATAATTTTGTGGCCTGTAACATCATGCACAACCACGATGAGCAACTCCAGAGTCAAGATAAAGAGATTCCCTGCTCATCTCCCACTGTTGCATCACACGGACCCGGCGACAGTCAGTGCTGATTCAGACTCATGGACCTGATCGCCCACACCACTTCCGGACTCCCTTACATTTCTTGATCACTTTCTCACAAGTACTATCTCCATTTTGAGTCAGCTTAGTATGTGAGAATTGATGAATCATAGTACAAAGGAGCAAGCCTCAGGCTGTGTTCCAAACCTAAAATTAAACAAATGCAGACCTCTTCCCACTGAGTAACACCTACAGGCTGCAATAGATACATGACCATCCAACCTTCCCCCGAACCAGAGACCACAAATGGTGATGGCCATCCTCCATGACACATCTAATATCCTTGCCCACTTCCTCTTTCCCCTCCCTCATCATACACATTTGTCCCTTGAATTATGCATAATCTTGCACATTATTTAACTTTAATATTTGTTCAATGGTCCGAACCTCTCATTTCTACCTACATCAGGAATTAAATTGTAAGCTCATCAAAGAAAAGAATGGTTTGGGTATAGTTTCTTTGTATAGTGTTACATACTAAGAAGCAACTAATGAAAGCTTTTTGATATTTTCAAGCCTGTTTCCTTTTCATCATTCCCCAACTAACTCATTTCAAATGATTTCAATTCCAAGCTCAAAATGCCCTCCAAAGTATGCTAATGCAAGATCTAAATTGTTGGGAAAGCTGGAAACACATCCATTTTTCTAACTGGACTTTAAGATGAAAGCTCATGGTATCTGTTAAGTTATTATAAGGCAGAATGGTACAGTGGTTAAGAGTGTTAGGCTCTGGAATCAGCTAGACCTGAGTTATAATCTTGACTCTACCACTTACTAAGGAAATAACAGTAACTACCTCGGGTTCTTCTAAAGACTAACTGAGTTTATATTTGGAAGGTACCATGACAGGCACACATTAAATGCTCAAGATATATCAGTTATTACTCTTAGTGCAAACTCAATAGTACCTCTATGGTTCTACTAAGTTCCATAACTCAACAGCCTTCATCATGGCACACCACGTGCCATTTCACTCAGAGCTGCGCACTGCACTAAGTTACAATGAAGATACATTAGCTTAGTATCATTGTTAGTATTAAGAGATAATCCCTATTCCTCAAAAGGTTTTAAGGATTGGCAGCACCTGGCACACAGCAAGGACTCGCTAAATATTTCCTGAATGATGAGAAAAAATAGAGAGCACTTAAGATAACAACGTATAAACAACTAGAAACAAGAGCACTATAAAGAATTATATTCACAAATATGGGGAGTAAATAGAATGACCTAAATATTCTCCTGCTACTTCAAAATCCCAAAGAAAATATTAATATTGTATTTACCGTGGATAATGTGTGAGACAAGGATGACAAAATTTGACCTCCATGATCAAATTTGTACCTTAAGCAGAAAACACGGTATCTTTCCCTCAACTTGAATATATTAAACTGGGAAAATACAGCACTTAGTCATGGTTACTGAGGGAGCTGGGGCAAACACAACTCTGCTCCTCTATGCTGTATTTCTAGAGGTAAAGAGCACATCTTAAGAAACCACGTTAGCTGCTAGGCCAAGATACTTCCGTCTTTAAGAGCTCACACTTCTCTCTTCGGTATTTCATAAAAGTAACGCTTTTCCTGTCCTTTATCCTGTTCTTGTAATGATAAAAGTTGCTATTCGCAGACATTTTCCAAAAGGTTATGACTATTATGGGGAATTTTTAATAAGAGGCCCCCTCCAGTGGGGAAGACAGGGAAAGATGTTTTCATTTGGCCCTCACACCTAACTCCACCCACCCCCCAAGTCCCTCACCCACTCCCGTTAGTTCTGCTCACAGACCCTCCGCCTGAGCCCTCCCTCCCGTGCCCCCCCCCCCAACTCAAATCTAAAAGGAAAGCAGGCAGCGGCCTTGGAAAGAGTTACTTCATCCAGTTGGCTAATTGGTCACATATTCCATGGGAAAGGATCCAGGTATGGAAAAGACAGGATGGTGAGGCCTTGTGTGTAAGGACAGAGAGAAGAGTATTAACTACATGGTTTGTAGGTCTGAGTAAAAGGTGATAAAAATTCCAGTTTTTGGAAGGAAATAGGAATATTTTCCCATTATGTCCACATGTTGCCAGCTCTGCTGGTGCCTGCTGGCATCTCCCCAGGCTTCTGTCTGGCACCTCCACCAAATACCTCAAAGAATCAGACTCATTCCAAAGCTTCACTGAGGGGGAGGAGGGAGGCAAAGGGTCCTGCCAAGTACTTTGATCTATGCAGGGGGTCTCTAGGGATTCAGCCCAGGGAGAGGTGGGAGGGAGAAGGAAAGCCTGCCAAACGCATTCTCTGAAGACTTGTCACCCTCTACAAGACTCCATCCAGGGAAGAGTTAGGGCACCGGGTTCTCAGCCCCACCAAGGAAAACTTTAACTTTTCTATTCTTTATGATGTTGGTTTCAAAATAACAAATCACTAGAGCAAAAATGCATTCCAAAAGAAAAACATCCCAGATGAGCTGGAAATAGATCCTATTCTTTTTGACTCATGTCTAAGAAAATAAAAAGCAAACTTGTACCACAGTTGACTTTCAATAGCAATTCCATTTGGCAGCTAAAACCCAAACCCAAACCAGTGCTGTCTGTGAGATTCAAACAACACTGGAGCTCCTGGCATGGAGCTGAAGGAAAAGCTGTCAGACAGGAGCCTTCACGCCAAGGTCAGAACAGAAACAAGAAAAGAGAGATCCGAGGCATATGACCAGGGCCTTCTGTCACAAGAGACTCAAGGGCAAAAGGCCTCCAGAGTGACCCAGGGCCAGGTAACAGGACTTGTAGTCTGGGCCTCAGGCTCAAGTAGCTCCTGTATCAGAACAAGATCCTGTAAGGTCTGGCCATCAGTAGTTACCAAACAGTTTTCAGTCCAGACTGAATTTAAAGATTTTTCAACGTGAAAGACCTCTCAGAAAGTTAGTTTCTGCACGTGTAGGAAATAGCTCAGACCACGTAAAAGGAGGATTGGGGAATTTTAAAATAGAGCACTTGACCACACACACACACACACACACACACATATCTACCTCCCCTTCTTCCCTTCCAGAGTCCCACTGGAAGGACAGAGAAGATATTTTTTAAAAGAATAAAATGATAACAAAGTTAGAAAACATTTAAAGGAGCCAATAAGAGACCAAAAGTTGAAGGAAATCCTGAAAGATAGAAAGCAGATGGGATCAGGTTGAGAAAACAGAGCAAAGGAAGGAAAATATCAGAGGTGAGAATGATCTTCTCAAGGAGCCTCTGAGAAGTCCCAAGCTGGCAGGAAACAAACACGAGGAGCAGGAGTGGGCCAAGGAACAAGAATCAGATAATTAATTCTTAATTAATTCAGTGGGCCTCCTCCAATACCCAGAGCTTTGCCCTCAGCATAAAACCTAATGACAATACTCTGAGGAGGACACTTGCGTGGGCACAGAGATCTGACAAAAGAGTGGAATTTGAGGCCACTGTATCCCTACAACAGACAGAGAGAGGAAAAGACAGGAAAGGTAGTGCTGCCCGGAAGGGAAATCACCAACATCTTCTTCTGTATGCACAATAAGGCAGGAGGTGGCAGGAAGAAGCATGCTCCTCACTCACATCCACCTGAGGCGCAGCCTGTCAGTCAACACCATTTGCCCTTGCACAAAACTGAGTTAGCCTTCTGTCCAGGGAGAAACTCCTAGGGAATCAGTCCTATACAACAGTACCTGAAACCCAGGCCAGCTGTCAATTTCAATCATTCTAGCCTTTAGTTCACAAATACACCCAAGGTCACTGACACCGAGAAAACCCAATAGTAGGGGGGAAAAAAGACAATCCCAAGAAAACTCATGAAACAAAGGAGAACTTTTAAAAAACTTTCAACTGATACCCTCACTAAGACCAACAGGCAAAGTGCATCCATCAATCCATTATGCAACAACAGGTTTTTTTAACTAAAAAAAAAAAGGGCAAACAGAAAGTAAGGGTTTCTACAAACTATGACAGCCAAAAGAGAAATACAGTAGATAAAACGAATATTAAACTGGATAAAGCTCAAACTGGTGATCCAGAAAGATCAAGATGGGAGAAAACAGAGAATTTAATATCAGAGAAAAGCTGACATAAAGGAAAGACCCAGAATGCCTCAAAAAAGAGATCTAGAAGCAGAAACAAAGGCAAAAACAAAGGTTCGGGATAATTTTCCCTGAACTAAAGAAAAACACTAGTTTCCAGACTGAATGGGCTGACCAAATGTCCAGGAGTAAGAATGAGAAAAGACCCAAAGTGAAATAGTGGTTCAACTTCAGAATTCCAGGGGTGCCTGGCTAGCTCAGTTGGAGAAGCATGTGACTCTCGGTCTTGGGGTCATGAGTTTGAGCCCCACGCTGGGCATAGAGATTACTTAAATAAATAAAACTTAAAAATTCCAAAGCTGTGAGGTTACTATTGAGTTTAAATTTTTTATTCAACTTATAAAGCAAAGAAATGGAATCACAGTTATTGAAGATAGTATAATTTTATAAACTCTTAAAATATAAAAATAATAAAAAGTAATCAAACTTAGACCTGAAATGTGGAAGGGAGGGCAGGAGGTGATGTGAATTCAATACACATCAAACTGGGACTTTGGAAAGTCAAGAAAAGAAACATAAATCAACTGTATTAGATTACAAACCACTGTTAAAAGTCTAGGAAGTAAGACTGGGGTTGAGATTTTATTTGATTTACTCTGTATATGTGGTTCAGCTTATAAACCACTTCTAATGAGGATTTTGTAAAGATTCAAGATACTGATAACTTTTGAAAAAAATAAGGGGATGAGGAGGAGGAAGGAGGAAGAGGGAGGGAGATGCAGAAACAGCATCAAGGATGCCACACCAAACAGGTTAATTTCCTTAATGATCTCGAGGGCAGGGACCCACAATTCTGCTCACAATAGAAACTAAATGTATATGCTACCAATTAATGCTTAACACTGAAGAATTAATCTGACGATATGCCAGAAGTAGAAAAGGAACATCTTTTCTGCTGATACCAAAGGCTGCTCTTCCCTAACATTTGATCGAGTGATTTTTTAGCCACAGAGGAACTGCCGGCATAGGAAGAGGTTACTGCCAGAGTAAGATGAATAGTAGGCAACTCATATCCACCCTCAACTCACATGTCTGAATGCAGATTTCAGAAGGGAACACCTATTCTTAATGAAAAAAAAAAAAAAATGATATTAGTAGCTAGGACAAAGGCTGAAACAGGGAAGAATCAATAAGAAGACAGGGTGAGGGGGCGCCAGGCTGGCTCAGTCGGTGGAGCATGTGACTGACTCCTGATCTTGGGATCCTGAGTTCAAGCCCCACATTGGGTGTAAAGCTTGCTTTAAAAAAAAAAAAGAGGAAGAAGAAGAGAGGGTGCCACCTTGCTGCATACTTACATTGTTGATCAGGTAGACACCCCGCCCCCTAGAAGAGGCCACTGGTTTTACTATCCAAGGTCCCCGGTCCTTTGAATATGAATCTGCTCAAAATATTGGGAGATTAGAAGGGGGACAGAGAGAAACAAAGAGAAAGAAAGGACAAGAGTTTATTATCTTAAATTTCAACAATGGTTATCCACTCAGACACCCGAAGCATTTTCCACATTTCCCAAGCGGAGGGCAGCACAGCTAACATACCTGCATTTTTGAACTGGCTTCAAACATGAACACAAAAACAGAGAGGGGCAAGGAAAGGAAGAAGGAGGAGACGGCAAAATTACACATTTCTTCCACCATTTCCCCTCTTTCTTGAATGAGAGGATGAAAACAAAATAAGGCAACTCTCTGATGTTAGTCTAGGACTATCACAAACGGCCTTCAGGAATCTTTTGAGATTCTCGCCTCCGTCAACCAAAGGCCCTGCAGAGGCTCACACTGCAGACAGTGCCAATGGGGGTCGAACACTAGATCACCTGAAATGATAACGTTCCTTAAGCGATTTCTCTTAGCTTGTAAGAAAAAAATCGCCTTACGTCAAGCCATGTGCAAGTGGCACAAGAGGACAATAATTTACAAGGGATTAAAAGGTGCCCTTTACTTCTTTTTTTTTGTACAATAGAGTGACTCAACATTTATATACGTTATGAAATAGCACAATGAGCGCGTTACCATCTGTCACCACATGGAGTTATTACAATATTGACTGTATTCCCTACGCTGTACTTTTCATCTCCGTGACTTGTTTATTTTATAACCGGAAGCTTGTACCTCTTAATCTCCTTCACCTATCTCACCCTCCCCCCACAACTGCCTCCCCTCTGACAGCCACCAGCGTGTTCTCCGTATCGAGGAGTCTTTTCATTTTTGCTTATCTATTTGTCTTGTCTTTTAAGATTCCACACATAAGTGAAATCATACGATATTTGTCTTTCTCTAACTTATTTCACTTAGTACAATATCCTCTAGGTCCATCCATGTTGTCATAAATGGCAAGATTTCATTCTTTTTATGGCAGAGTCATATTCCATTGTGAATATATACCACATCTTTATCCATCATCCATTGATGGACACTTAGGTTGCTTCCAGAATTCGGCTATTGTAAATAATGCAGCAATAAGCACAGGACTGCAAATATCTTTTTGAATTAGTGTTTTCATTTTCTTCCAGTAAATACCGAGAAGTGGAATTGCTGGGTCATATGATATTTCTATTTTAATTTTTTCAGGAACCTCTACACTGTTTTCCATAGTGGCTGAACCAATTTACTTTCCCATCAACAGCACACAAGGGCTCCCTTTCCTCCACATCCTCGCCAATACTTGTCATTTCCTGTCTTTTTGATACTAGACATTCTGCCAGGTGTGAGGTGACATCTCATTGTGGTTTTGATTTGCATTTCCCTGATGATAAGTGATGTTGAGCATCTTTCCACATGTCTGTTCTTGATTTAACCCTCTCCTGTCTCCTCTGGGATCCGTTCCCTTGTTCCTATCTTCAAGCTCGCTCTCCTCTCTAGGGTGCTTCTTCTCTTTTTCTCTCCTTATGATCACATCTTCCTCTAAACTGGCAACTTCCAGAATCTATTACCTTTGGTCAGAATTCAACTCTACCTTTACAACTGCCTGCAAATCACCACATGGAAGCCTCAAATCCATACCCAGTCCCAAATTTCACACTCCTCATCCCTTTCAATAGTTCTTCCTTTACGGTCCTGGTTATACTCTCTGGTTAAAGACATGCTGATGCTCCTAGCTTCTCAGATTCACACCTGTGGAGCCATCTTTGACCCTTGCCTCACTACTCACAGCCAGTTGGTACACTTTATTCTACCACTCTTTCTACTCCCTCTTTTTCTATTCCAGCTACCTAGTTCAGTCCAACTACACTTCTTAACTAGATTACCGTAATAGCCTTCCAAGTGATCACTGTATTCTTCCCCTTGCTCCCTCCAATTCATTTCACACAGTTATTTTTCTAAAGGCTAACGTGTTTGTGTTCCTTTCTTTCTCAATAATCTCCTATTGCCCACACTCAAGTGAGCCAAGGAAGGACAGGAACGCAAGAGTCATGGAGAAAATGGAATTTCTGGGTTATAATATGCTAGGTGGACACCAAAGGAAGAGAAGAACTTAAAAAAGACTTTATGAAGAGGAGGAATGTTTCTTTGAAAAAGGAAGTGGTACAAATAGATGGGTTTCTCCCCTAATATGTAACCTTAGCAATGCAACTAACCTAACAATGTTGGATCTCCCCCAAATGAATTTTAACTTAGAGGTCATGGACTCTGGACAACTGGCAAAGAATGACTGGCATCCTGGCAAGACTGAAACCAAGAGACTCCTTTTTACTATCACATCTTCCCTGTCCTCCCTTTTCCACAAACACGGTATGTCCCTGCTGTGGTCTTTGGTGATGACATCAGTAAGTGATTTGTTTGGGGAACACCATTTGCCTCTAGTAACTGCCCTGGGGCTAAACATGGTGGCTTTGAGTTATGGCTATATTAATTCTGTGTGTTCTGTTGACCTTTTGAATTCATTTTTGTTAAAAAGTAGAACATATACACGTTTGAATAATACACTAAAGAAGCAATCCTACTGAAAGGCAGGTCATGTTTGAACTGATGGAAGAACCCTAACTCTATCCAATCATCTGAAGAAGCATCCCCACCCCCCAGCCTGCCTCCAAAGGGAGAACAGGAGAATAAGAAATAGCAGAGAGAGGACAAAGGGAATTTTCATCTCAGATTCCTGTAGACTTCAACAGGGAATTAATGTAGAATTTAACAGGAGGAGTTCATATCTGGGACATGCTGCTAACACATTAGTTGAAGTATTTTTATGCTATCATGTTGGCTTATTGCATAATTTTTTACTTTTATTACATAACAATACATCTCAACATAACTCAAAATAAGGAGTTCATACTGAACATTTATTAAACACCTATCAGGGTACCATTCCAAGTGCTTTCCGTGTATTAACCTATTTAAACATCCCAACAACACTATAAGGTCAGTACTAGTAATAATCCCATTTTACAGAGGAGGAAGCTAAGGCACAGAGTGGTTTAAGTAATTTGGCTAAAGTCACATAACAAAAATTCTTAACTGTAAGTTTTCAGCTTTGAGTGTACTGTAGCTTTGAACTTAATTCATTTAATTAATAGTCTCTTCTGACCCATTTCAGAGCCTTCTGTGGGCAAACACTGAACTGTCAATGGTCCCAGCTGGAACAATAAGTGCTATCGGAGAAATGGCCTCACCAAGATGAAGCAGGAGATCCTGATGATGGAAATCCCAGAAGATGAACACCCCAATGGGCAACCAGACCAAACTGTTAAGTCTAACAGGTTAAGAAAACCACAAGTCAGGAAGTCTAGAGAGAACTTTCTCTTCCTCTCTCCATGCTTCCCAAAACAGGAATAGTCTCTCTCTTGGACTTACTGAGAAGATAGATATCTATGTGTCTGTCCTCCCAGACCCTCCTCAGAGAAGAGGCCTCTCTCACTGGTGATACTGGGAAATGGACACTGTGCACACACAGCTCTGGGTCTTTAAGCAGTAAGGCCCGGTGGTGAAAAGCATGGTCTCTGAAGCCAAACCGCAGAGTCTGAACCACCATTTGCAAGCTACATAACTTACAGAAAGCTCCTGACCTCTCAGTACCTTCGTCTCTTCATCTGTAAAACTGGGAATAACAATGGTACCTACCTCAGAGTAGAAATGCCACTTAGAAGAGGGCCTAACAGAAAGGAGATGTTCATTACATGTTAGCTTTTATTATTATTATTTCTCAGACTCTCACAAAAGACCTGCCTCCCACCTTCTTTGTACTCACACCTCTTCTGTGCACCACGCCTACGGACTCAGGCTCTGCCCCCAGGGAGGAAAGTCTGAAATAGCCCATTTCGTCTACTTGGACCTGGGGAAGATAGTTGACTTCAAGGCAAAAGAAATAAGAAGCTTCCACTGAGACTGGGAAGCAAGCCACATGTTCCTACCTAGCTTTACCAGCAAGATAGCTGACATTTAGATCCCTATTTGGCTAATAACACCTGTACTCTTCAATTAGTCTGAACTCCCAGTGAGAGTGTGACTAACTGGTACCTCTAAACCCTCACACTAAAAATGTGTGATACTTGTGCTTTATAAGTCACACAAGTCAAGAAATTGAGGTGACAGGAATATTCCTTAAACGGCAAGAAAAAAACAGACGCCAGAAAGGAAGCACATATAGTTCAAGTGCAGAAGTATATACATCCTTACATAGGCACTAAGTCTTGCCAGTGAAGAAACTTTCTGCACCAGACAGGGGCACAGGTGTATGACACCAATGTATCCTTCTAGAAACGCCAGCAACAAGCTTACTAAAAATAAACCTACAGGGACACAATCAGAATAAAAACAGGTTTAAAGTTATCCCTCCAGGGGCGCCTGGGTGGCTCAGTTGGTTAAGCGGCTGCCTTCAGCTCAGGTCATGATCCTGGAGTCCCAGGATCGAGTCCCGCATCGGGCTCCCTGCTCAGCAGGAAGTCTGCTTCTCCCTCTGACCCTCACCCCTCTTGTGCTCTCTCTCACTCTCTCTCAAATAAATGAATAAAATCTTTAAAAAATAAAAATAAATAAAAAAAATAAAGTTATCCCTCCAGCCGTTTTACTAAAGAAACACACTGTTTTAAGGATCTGAAAAGCTCTAATTAGTTACTGACTCAAGCTAGTCCTTGGGGTAACTGCCCTGAGCCCAGTTGCAGAGGGTCGGGGCGTTTGCAGCCAAACACTTACTACAGAATTCCGCATACTCGGCTGGCAGAAGGAAGGTCTGAGGGAGGATGTGAAAAGCCTTGAACCCATGTGTATGCTGCATTCGAATGATGTTTTTGTACAGTCGGTCTTTCCGGGTTAGTTCATAGGACCTAAAAATCATAAAAGTTTTCCATTTCAGTAAAGTCTGACTCCGAGGTTTTCCTGTGTTATCACATACTACAGAGCTCATAGTTCGGAGCTAGAACATGTACCGAGGACTGGATTACATTAGATCGACCACTTTGTCAACCCCAGAGTTGAGTAATCATTTTCATAAAATGGATTTCTCTGGTCAGATTTATTCACCGAGGTAAAATTGACATACTTTTTAGTGTATAATTCTATGAGTTTGAACAAACATATGCAATTATATAATCACCACCATGAACAGTACCAGCATCCCAAAAAGTTACCTCCAGTCCCTTTGAAGTCAACCCTTCCAATCACCTCCAGGGCCTGGCAAGCATTCATCTGTTTCCTGTGCCTCTAATTTTGCCTTTTCCAGAAAGTCAAGTTCATGGAATCATATATACGTGTCTTTTTGAGACTGGCTCCTTTTCCCGAGACTGGCAACAACTGAGATTCATCCTTGTTGTTGCCTGCATCTGGATTTCACTCCTTTTTAGGGCTCAATAGTAATCCACTGCTTGGATGGACTGCAGTTTCTTTATCCATTTACCAGTTGATGGACATGTAAGCTCTTTCCAGTTTTTGAAGATTATGAATAAAATCACTAAAAGCATTATGTACATTCTTTTGTAAGAACATAAGTTTTTGTGTGGACATAAGTTCTGATCTCTCCAGGAATGAGACTGCCAAGTTCAGTAAGATTGTTTAGTAAGTTCTATTAGTTATCTATTGCTGCATTATAAATTACTGCCAAAACACTACAGCTCAAAATAATGATAAACATTTTCCATCTTATAGTTTCTGTGGGTCAGGAATGTGGGGGTAGCAGGGCTGGGTAGTTTTATCCAAGGGTCTCTCATGAGGCTATAGTCAAGACGCTGACCAGAGCTGTGGTCATCAGGCTCAACTGGGGCTGCAGGACCGACTTGACAAATAGCTCTCTCGCATGGGGCTGGTTGTTGGCAAGAAGCCTCAGTTCCCTCCCATGTGAATTCTTCTGTAAGGCTGACTATCTTTGTGACGTGACAGCTGGTTTCTCCTAGATCAGGTGATTCAAGAGGGAAAGGGAACAAGGAAGGAGCTGCATGTCTTTCATGGCACAGTCTCAGAAGTGACACACGGTCATTTCAGCCACACTCTATTCATTAGAAGTCACAAAGGCTAGCTCACACCCAAGAACACAGAAATTAAGCTCAACTTTTCGAAGGCAATGTCAAGGAATTTGTGAACATGTTTTAACACTAACGCATGTGTAAGTATATATTTAACTTTATAAGCAACTATGACCCAAAGTAGCTGGACCGTTTGGCATTTTCCACTGGCAAAGTTTCCGCATTCCATTGCACTGCATCCTGACCAGCATTTGGTGTTGTCTGGTTTTTCCATTTTGTTTTTAGCCATTCCAATAGGTAGGCAGTAGTACCTCAAGTGTTTTTTTGTTTTTTTAAAGATTTTATTTATTTATTTGAGAGAGAGCAGAAGAGCACAAGCAGTGGGAGCAGCAGAGGGAGAGGGAGAAGCAGGCCCCCTGCCCAGCAGGGAACCCGATGCGGGGCTTGATCCCAGGATCCTGGGATCATGACCTGAGCTGAAGGCAGATGCTTAACCAACTGAGCCACCCAGGCGCCCCAACCTCAAGTGGTTTTATTTCTCATCCCACTACTGACTACTGATGTGGAACATCTTTTCATGTCTATCTTCGTCAGTGAAGTATCTGTTCAAATATTTTTAGGCTATTTTGAAAAAAAAAAGGGGGCTATTTATTATTGAGTTTGAGAGTTCACTATACATTCTGGATACAAATTCCTTATGAGATATGTGTTTTGCAAATATCTTCTCCCAGTCTGTGGCTTTTCATTTTCTTAACAATGTCTTTCAAAGAGCAGACATTTTAAATCTTGAGGAAATCCAGTTTATCAACATTTTTCTCCTATGGATTGTGCATTTATTGTTATGTCTAAGAAATCTTTACTAAATCCAAGCACATAAAGATTTCCTCCTATGTTTTCTTCTAGAATTTTTACATTTTATACATATTTAAATCTGATTCTTTTTGCCAAATGGGTTTTATGAGTATAAAATCTATTTTAAAACAAACTTCAAATATAAACAAGCAAAAAAGACAGTGTTCTAAGTTTGACTTTTGATAAATATATTAAAATTTTCTAGGTCCAAAAACCAAATACATCAAATAAATTCTAGCTTCATCAGCAGCCTGTGACTATTCACTACTAAAAATCATTATGAAACATTTTAGGAACACTACATGTTGTATGTTAGTTGAATCACAATTCTTTAATAGTACAAAAAAAATCTAGATTACCCAAATAATGAAAAAACATTAGTACCCCCACTAACAAGTTCTAAACCCAAAGCATTCTGGGAATGTTTACACAAAGATATCTAGAGGACGTGACCTTCTGAGAAACATGGCCTGAGCAAAGGTTAGCATACTTGAAAACAGTACCATTTAGGAAAATAAAAGATGTGGCAACCTTACCCATATTTAACAGCAATAATTGCCCAACCTCTCATATAACTATATGGAACTCGCATCATCATTAGTAAAACAAGTACCAAGGGTCTGATATGTTTCTCCTACATAGCATCCAAGATAGACCTTCATTTTAGACTACAATGGGCCTACTGGAGTAAAGTCCCAGGTCACTAGGTTAAGAATCCCACTGACAACTAAATTTACATCATTAGAAGACGGATACGTAAAAGATAAAATTTTAAAGAAAAGCCAAGGAAATGATCACCATAAACTTCAGGCGGTAACTGCCACCTATCAGGCTGTATGTTCTGGAGTACTACAAACAGGCACTTCAGTTAGCCGCAACTGGACTCATGAGTTCCACTATTGGTTTCTAGTCATGGTTTGTTCCACTATTTAAAAACCATCTAAGGGGCGCCTGGGTGGCTCAGTCGTTAAGCGTCTGCCTTCAGCTCAGGTCATGATCCTGGGGTCCTGGGATCAAGCCTCACGTCGGGCTCCCTGCTTGGCGGGAAGCCTGCTTCTCCTTCTCCCACTCCCCCTGCTTGTGTTCCCTCTCTCGCTGTGGCTCTGTCAAATAAATAAAATCTTTAAAAATAAATAAACAAACAAATAAATAAAACCATCTAAGAATCTTTGCTGTAACCACTAAAACCTTACTGTGTCTATACCTCTGTTCTAATTTTTCACTATGATTTCTTAAATTCAAAGGTAGCTTTGACAAGTCTAGGTATCACAAACTCACTGTCCTCTTCATAAATGTAGAGCAGAGGTCCTTAAATTTTAGATAAGAATCATCTGGAAAGTTTCTTTAAAATTATTGTTCCTCGGCCCCATCTCTCAAAAGTCTGGAATAGTCTAGGATTCTGCATTTTATACAAGTGTCCCAGGTGATTTTGGTACAGATGGTCCACACTATAATGTTGATTTAGCCTAGAATAGTAATTTCCAAACTTCCCAGATATAAATCACCCTAGTGCTTTTTAAATATATACCTTTCTAGGCATATACTGACCTAGGAAGATTAAGCACCTAGAAGGTACTTTCTATTTTTTTATTATGTTCAGTTAGCCAACATATAGTATTGATATAGTATTCGATTCATTAGTTGCATATAACACCTAGTGCTCATCACAACACGTGCCCTCCTTGATACCCATCACCCAGGAGAAGGTACTTTTTAAATATGCACCTTTTTAAATATACACCTTGAATCTGCAATGGGATCTGTGATTGTATATTTTTAAAAAGGATCCCCAGTGATGTTTATCATCAGTTAGAAATAATGACGAGAGGACAAGAAAAAGGATGCATTCTCCTATAGATGCCCAATCCTAGTGGTCTCCAAATGCTTTTGCTTGATGCTCCCTATGCAAATTTTGGGAAACTATGTATCTTTTAATTGACACCTAAGATTCTTCATCAAAAATTTAAATTGGGGCATCTGGGTGGCTCAGGCAGTTAAGCGTCTGCCTTCATCTCAGGTCATGATCCCAGGGTCCTGGGACTGAGTCCCACATTGGGCTCCCTGCTCAGCAGGAAGTCTGCTCCTCCCTCTCCCACTCCCCCTGCTTGTGTTCTCCCTTGCTCATTCTCTCTCTCAAATAAAATCTTAAAAAAAAAAAAAAAACAACTTAAATTGTCCCAAATGAGCCAATGAATGATAAATATTATTTTAAAATAAAACCCTAACACTACCCTTTTAAGTATATTCCAGGGAACCTAAATAACATCAGGATTCAACAGCCAGCATACATTTTAAAAATATTATCAAAGAGAAAGCTCTTTTCTGTCAATACCTTTTTCACTTTATATAATACACTTTTTACTGAAGGTAATATATATGCAAAAAAGTATACAAATCACAAATGCAAAGCATGATGAATTTGGTCACCTGCGTGAGCACCCCAAAAGCCTCCTTTATACTCCCACGCAGGAATCATCTCCCAATCACCCTTGCTTTTACTTATTCCATGCCATTTCCCCCAAAGAATGGTTTAGCCTCATAGAACATATTTAATGCTTGCAGGTCTTTTATATCATAGCATACCTTCTCTATAATAAAATATGCATGTCAATTAATATGCATTATTTTCAAATTTCCTGGGATCATTCGGCTATAAACTACTTATGCTGGACTGACTATCATTGCAACTATTGTAGTACACAATTCATCAAAACACCATAAATATGATAAATTTTGATTAAAATGTATGTTATACCAATGTTAAAGTCTCCATTTTGATAATTATGCCACGGTTATAACTGATGTTAATGTCAGAACAAGGTAAAAGACAGAGTAACTATAATATTTTTGCAACTTTTCTAGCAGTCTAAAATTACTTAAAATAAAAAGTTAAAAAATCGTATTAAGAAAGAGTTGACGGGGCGCCTGGATGGCTCAGTCGTTAAGCATCTGCCTTTGGCTCAGGTCATGCTCCCAGGGTCCTGGGATCGAGCCCTGCATTGGGCTTCCTGCTCCACAGGAAGCCTGCTTCTCCCTCCCCCCTCCCCCTGTTTGTGTTCCCTCTCTCGCTGTGTCTCTCTCTGTCAAATAAATAAATAAAAAATCTTATTAAAAAAAAAAGAGTTGACAATCATATTGGAAATGTTTGAAGTTCTTGAATTCCTCTTGCATGTGAGTTCAAGTCTTTGGATGCAAACAGGAGAAACATAGCAGAAGCCACGAGACACAGTGCACCTAAATAACGGGTTGTTAATGTGCTCAAACACGCAAGGGTAGTACATTCAAGCAGCACTCAAGAAAAGATAGGATCAAATTTATTAATACTGATGAGTCTAAACTGAGAGAGAACTCCTATATACCTACGGGAGTATTTCAGAAACTATTAAAATAAAGAATATACTACTAACATGAATTTGGAATGCAGACTCTAGTGTGGGCTATTTCAAGGACTCTTTAAATGCCTGTTGAAAATAGATGCATCTGATTCACTTCAATCATCGAGTCACACATTTAGAATATCAAATTCACATCTTCCAGACGATGAGGGAGAAAATAAGGTTTAAATTGGTTTAAATTAAACTGGTTTAAATTAAAATAAGGTTTAAAAATCTCTGCAAATGAAGCTGAGACATCAAATAAAACTGGAACTTGTTATGAAGACTCAAAACAAACATTTATCCCAAATTATGAAGAAACTATTTGACACAGGCCAGGTACTTACACATGGTGATGAGATATAAGACAACAGAATTGAAAAATCAAGAAAGAAACTTCATTAGATAAAAATGAGAAAAGCATATAAGGTAACTGAAAATAAAACCTGTTAGCCTAAGTACATAAGAATATTATGTAGGACATAAGTCCTGGAAATAAAATAAAACATAACCACTGACCAAATAAAAAAATTTGTACTGGACTTCCTTCTCTTCATCAGATGAGTTGGTCATCTATCTATCTATCTCTCCATGGTTGAGTATGACTGCCAGAATAAGGTAGGGTTTCAGCATCAATTTTATTCCTATTTTCTTTTTCATGGATGAAAATACTAAGAAACTCTGGTCACAAAAACAGTAGCTAAGACTTCTACAGTGTTTACTATGTGACAGGCACGCACTGTTCTAAACATCTTAGATCCTGATAGATTAAACCCTCACAACAGTCCCATGAAGTCTGTGTCATTGGCAACATCTTTTTACCAACGAGGAAACTGATGCTCAGAAAGGTCATGTTTGGTGGTCACTCAGCAGAGCTGGGATCTGGGCCCAGGTAATTGATTACAGAGCCTATGCTTCTGGCCACTAGGCAGCATTGCCTCTCTAGGCTGCCGTTAACAATGTGATTGCAAGGAGTTTTCTATCACAATGACACTCAAGTCTTTGAACAGCTTCCTAGTTCTGTGTCAGAAAGTCACAAGATGATCTATCACTAAAAATTAAAATTAATAGTCTATCAGCTGACAACCTGATTATGTCCTCCTCTAGTTCCATTAAAAGTAAAGAAATGGAAATCACCACCATGACTGTCCTGTCTGGTAATTTGTCATTACCAGAATTCAATTCAACATCTTTTTTTTTTTTTTTTTTGGTACTTTTGTTTAGAACCCTGGAAATGTTTGCACCCAAGGACAATGCACCATATTAAGATTCTAAAGGGCCACTGTTTTATAAAGGGGAAAATAGTAACTGTGAAAAAAGGAGGTGAGAAGGGAGAACCCATCCATATGAAGGGCTCTCAAGCTGCTCAATTTTAAGAAAGAGAACCTACGGTATTTGCAATCCAGAAACAGTCTCCTTTAGGACCATCCATGTCTACACAGTCCTTGGAGAGGCTTCATATAATATATGCTTATGGACGTGAACACCTCAGTTTGATTTGCAGACTGCTGCCCTATATCACAGACTTCTTTTTTTAAGGTCATTAATTATCTCTGCTGGTTACATGCCCAATGTCAGGCACCTTTAAATGGAGCAAAGTAGCTACAAGAGCATTACCTGGGAAAGTGATTAACCTTTTGTGCTTCAGAGAGGGTGCGAAGTAAGAAGGGCTTCAGGTGGGATCCTGTCCACATTAGGTTATAGTCAGTGCTGCTTGGGTGAACCTGAGGGCAGATAAAAAGATTAAAAAAACATCAGAGATAGCCCCTCTCGAAAAAGAGAGACGGCAAGAAAGGCCATAGAGATTTTTCACCTACAT
This sequence comes from Mirounga leonina, assembly GCF_011800145.1. Lineage (NCBI taxonomy): Eukaryota > Metazoa > Chordata > Mammalia > Carnivora > Phocidae > Mirounga > Mirounga leonina. The sequence continues at coordinate 25,859,912 of NW_023270825.1, forward strand.
AGCACAGTGGGTGTCCAGTTAGTATGTAAGCCTAATAAAATAAAAACTGAGTATAAAGAACACGGGGATGATCAAGTATAAACAATGGGACAGTTGGGGAAATCCCAGATGCAAAAAGTAGAATAAATGAATCCTTCTATAGAAGTCTGTGATGTCTCTTAACATTCTTGCATATCAAAGTATGAGAAGAGGATTCAACCCCACAACTCCCTTCTCAGAGTGTCCTTATGTCCCTGCAGATGATGGGTATAAAGTCTTGATCAAAACTAAAACCTTGTGGTAGCAAACTAACTTAGAATATCATCCCTCCATTCATTCATTCATACATTCATAACATTGATTTGTCTATTCATTCAACAATTACGTACTTGGTGCCTATCATGGGATACGTACCATGTTAGGCCCTGGAGATAAAACAGCAAGACAGGATATAAACTAGTATCAGAACGTCCTCAAAATGTCTATTTCAAACCTCAACCTAAGATAAGGAGCTAGCAACCAGACTTTTATTAATTATTTCAAAATATCTACAGGGTAAGTCTGCCCAGCATTTTTGCCTGTCCCTTTGATATCAATATCCCAATTTCCCCAATTTTCTTTGGGAATAACATACTACTTGGTTTTAAAAGACTGCCAGTCACACTACCCACCCCACCCCTTGCAAGGAGTGGATCCATGACCCAAGCTGGACCAGTCATACTATCTCCAGAATGTGATTCTTCAGTGAAGAAAGGCACAAGGACAATGAATGGAGTTGAGTCACTTCTATAGGAGTGCCTTGAGGAGACAGTCCTGATTCCTGTTCCCAGATCCCCAAGACTGTCCCAGGCTCTCTCTTTCCAAAGGCCTGCCTTTTCAACCCTTCCTCTGATTCTGCTACCTACGCTATGTATAACTTACCCACAAATTGTTTTTGGTTTAAGTAGGCAGAATCTGTTTGTGTTGCTTGCAATCAAAGAATCTTAATTAGGTATCAGACAATTCCTTATGGGCAACTCTGTCTCTACCCCAACCCTAAAATCATAGCAAGAAAAATGTGTGGGGTTTTTTTGTTTAAAAGAGAGAAAGAAGGGCGCCTGGGTGGCTCAGTTGGTTAAGCGACTGCCTTCGGCTCAGGTCATGATCCTGGAGTCCCGGGATCGAGTCCCACATCGGGCTCCCTGCTCAGCAGGGAGTCTGCTTCTCCCTCTGACCCTCCTCCCTCTCATGCTCTCTGTCTCTCATTCTCTCTCTCACAAATAAATAAAATCTTAAAAAAAAAAAAAAAAAAAGAGCGAGAAAGAAGAGAGAGAGAGGGAGGGAGAGAGAGAGAGAGAAATCCTGTGAAAATGTTTTCTATGTATTTCAAGGAGAAACTGATAAAGCTACTCAAAAATTCAATGCAAGCTCTGCATTATCACTAAGCATAGGTCCCATGTACCTTCTAGAGCTGCCCTGTTAACTGGTAGTCAGGTGGCTAGGATTTTCAGCTTTAGAGCAGACCAGGTGAGATAGTAAAAATGAGCTTACTTCATGAAATCCATGGGCTGTCAGAATGCTGCGTACCAGGCGACTATCTGTTCGCACAATTTTGTAAGACAAATGATAACGTTCTAAAGAAAAACACAGAATCAAATTCAGTAACCAGAAAGTTAACTGTAGAGACAAACCTAAAGTGTACAATGGTGGCTTGCTTAATGATACTCGATAACATATACTGCTCCCCTTATGCTACTATAAGCAGGCTGCAGATTACTTTGGGCCAAGGGTTCTTAACCTGAGATTCACTGGGGGTTACGACATCTGGATGGGGGACAAAATGACATCTGTTTTCACTTCTAGTTGACATTTAACATTACATTCAATTACGAAAGTAGGCACAAAGCAGAGCAGTGCTAGCAATGCCTGTGACCCCGCCACCTGTACATGCCAGGTATTTTAATATTATTTTACTGTTGTTACAGTTATCTCAAAATATCACTTCTCACGACATTTAAAAGTTATGGCTCGTGAACACACCTTCCACTAGATCATGTTCTATAATGCACAAATAAAAATGCATATATGTCACAAACTTAGTTTTTAAGAAATATTTTGATAATTCTGTTTCAATACAATTGATTTTGTTTATAAGCCTATATATTTCCTTATACACTTAAAACACATTATTTGAAGAACAGACCCACAGGCTTCCCCACACCGCCATTGCACATTTGGTCCACTGCAGAAAAAGGCTAAGAACCCTTGCTCTAAATAGCCCTCTGTGTTCAGTGATGCTGGTTACCAGTGATTCTTTTTTTTTTCTTTTAAGACTCCTTTTTTTTTTTTTTTAAAGATTTTATTTACTTATTTATTTGAGAGACAGAGAAATAGCATGAGAGGGGAGCACAAGTGCTCCCTTCAGGACAGGCTCCCGTGCTCTAGTTCAGCACAGTCCCCGCACCGTGCTTCACCCACTCACGTTTCCTGCCAGGCCCTGTAAGCATAGTCACCTCTGCCTAAGACAAAAGTCTGTAATCATGTGAGATTTCTATATATCCCCAAAGACTAACATTTAGTCTGGCCCATGAAAGGCAATCTCTTTCTATGCATCCCTACAAATTGTTTGAGAAAATTAGCTAAAAATTCTACAGAACAATTATTTTTAAAGATTTTTTTAAAGACTTTATTTATTTGAGAGAGAGCGCGTGCCTGCGCAGGAGCACGAGGGTGGGGGGGGAGAGGCAGAGGAAGAGGGAGAAGCAGACTCCCCACTGCGCGGGGAACCCAACGCGGAGCTATATCCCAGGACTCCAAGACCATGACCTGAGCAGAAGGCAAACGCCCAACTGACTGAGCCACCCAGGTGCCCCTAAATTTTTTTTTAATTAAGTAATCTCTGTGCCCAATGTGGGGCTCAAACTCACGATCCTGAGATCAAGAGTCACATGCTCCACTGACTGAGCCAGCCAGGCGCCCCATCTGCAGAATAATTTTTTTAAAGGACCGCATATTGAATACTTTCTGAATAAGAATAATACAGAAACTTATGAACAGGCCTTAGAACAAAATTCAGCCTCTACAGTCAAAGAGAAGCACACCTTTTTATGAATTTATGTGAAAATATCCATAAATCCCTGTTGCTACTTGCCCAGTCCTGGCAGGAACACCATGCAAAGCAGACACAGAAAGATTGGAATGAAAAGGCCAGACACTCCATATTTCTCATTCTTGTGGCAAACTTCTAAAGTCCAGTTACAGGGTTTCCCCAATAATCAATCACTATTATGTTGCCTTTGCAATACTGTTGTAAGAAAAAAACAGTTCAGGATCCTAGGTGTTTGCTTCGGCCCAGAGTAGAATGTAAGAAACAGTGCACTGCTTAAGAGTTGGTGTTCTGACTCCAAGGTGGGGAGGGAAAGCACAAGATAGGCCTGCAATATTTTGTTCTGCCAAAAAAGAAGAAAGTGCTCACTTTCTGGATAGGGAACCTGTCACAAAGATCTCAGTGGCCAAATTTAAGACAATTTCAACATAAACATGAATATGACAGAGAGAGACTATAACGCCCTTACTAATGAGTCCACACACTGATAAGAAGGTAAGAAGGTACAATGGTTTTCTATCGCTGCTAAAATAAACTACCACACACTTAGTGCCTTAACCAACACAAATTCATTGTCTGATTATTTCTGTAGGTCAGGAGTCTGACCCAGATGTCATCAAGGCAAGAGCAGGGCTGCATTCTTTTCTATAGGCTCTTTTCCTTTTTCAGCTTCTAGAGGCTGCCCTCAATCCATGGCTTATTGTCTCCTTCCTCTATTTTCAAAGCCAGCAACAGTGGGTCTAGTCCTTCTCTCATAGCATCCATCTGACTCCTCGTCTGCCTCCTTCTACTTTATTTTTTTTTTAAGATTTTATTTATTTATCTGACAGAGAGAGAGAGAGCGTGCACAAGCAGGGGGAGCGGCAGGGAGAGGGAGAAGCAGGCCCCCTGCTGAACAGGGAGCCCGATGGGGGACTTGATCCCAGGACCCTAGGATCATGACCTGAGCAGAAGGCAGACACTTAACCGACTGAGCCACCCAGGTGCCCTGCCTCCTCCTACTTTAAAGGACCCTTGTGATTAAGGTTAGCTGATTAGCAACCTTAATTCCACCTACAACCTCAATTTTCCATTGCCATGTCAGGTAACATTTTCACAGGTTCTGGGGATTAGAAGGTAGACATCTTGGCGAGGACCATTATTCTGCCTCCTATAGAAGGGAAAGCTCTTATTTACAGAAAATCCAGCTAATAAATGTAGAAGGAAAGAAAAAGAAAATCAGCATTTTACAAAAATTGTAAAAGTTCAGACTAAAGTTCATTTTAGTTCAGACTAAAATCAATTGATACCAATGAGTGAGAGACTACTGGGAAACAGAATATTCATGCATCTCCAAACATCTTTCCAGAGAATGCTTGTAACAAAGGAGAAAGGCACCCCTCCGATGAAGCAATCTGGTGAACATTATCTCAATGAGAAATCTGCCATCACCAATAACGCAATATAATAATATCACATCCTTCCTAATGTGATACACTGAGGACACAACTGCACTAAGTGATAGTCTTACAAAATTTTTAAACCTGAATCTAAACACATAGAAACAATCAGACACGCCCAAACTTAAGGACATCTGCAAAGCAACTAGTCTTGAAATCTCTAAAAATGTCAGTGCCATGAAAGACACACGCAGACACACACAAAGTCTGGGAAATTAGAAGAGAAATACGAAAACTATATACAATCTTTGATTTAGTCTTAGATTTTAGAAAAATAATAACAGCTATAAAGGTCAAAACTGGAACAATTGGGGAAATGTGCATAAGCACCATATACTAGAGTATTTTACCAATGGCAGACCTTTTGAGTGTCATCTCAGTACTGTGGTTATACAGAGGATGCCCTTGTGCTTACGTGACACTGCTGAATAAAGCATTAAGGTACAAAGTATTTGAACTAATTCTCAAATGACAAGAAACAAGACAAAACATTAACAGCTGGTGAGCACAGGGAAAGAGTATACATCCATTCAACGAAAGTACTATTCTTAGAGCTTGTCAAAAGGTTTTTAATTTTTTTAGATTGAATGTTTAGGAAGTGAAAGAAAGTCAGGTCTCTTCATTATGATAACTGTGATCACCGACATATCCATTTCTGTACATGTAAAAGCCAAAGCATCATCCATGCTGGAGACCAGAAGTGTGCCTGATTCCACGCCTGTTCTGCAACGCTCGCCTCACAGTACCAGGCCCTGGGGAAGGGAGTCACTAAGGCATGCAGAAAAACAGAGAATGATTAGCCGGGGACTAGGGAGGAAGGGGAAATGATAAGTGGAACTGCCAAGGGCTCAAATCTAGGCTCTACCACTTCCTGCCTGTAATCGTGAGTAAATTATTTCTCTATGGTCAATTTCCCCCCCTTGTCAAATGGTGTTGATAATAAAGGTACTTACCTCATGGGGTAGTTGTAAGCACTACATCAGTTAATATGCGTATAACTTTTAGAACACTTGTTGCTACATAGTAAAAATTTTTTTCTTTTTTTATTTAAATTAGCCAACATATAGTACATCCTTAGTCTCAGGTATAGTGCTCAATGATTTCATTAGTTGCATATAACGCCCAGTGCTCATAGTAAAAAATTTTTTAAAAAATATTAAAAATTGTAAAAAAAAAAAAAAGTAAAAACAAAAATGCTATTAATACTCTTTCTCCTACTTTTCCTAACATAGAAGAAAAATGCAATCATCACTACACTCAGTGACACAATACTCACAGTGTGTAAGTCGTAAGCAGTGACCAACTGCTTCTAATCCATACCAACTAACTATAACCCAACTCTGATACACTGTGCATGTTCCAAAAGGGGAGTGCAAGAAAGACAGGGTGGAATGACATAAATCAAGTGTGATTGCTGGGGATTTTAACTCACATTCATATTCTGTGTCCAACAGCCCTGTGTCCAATAATGCTGATAACCAGTTATAAACTGGTGACCCAAGGGCCAAATCCAGCCTGCAGACATGGTTTGTTCATTCTTTGTGGTGTTTTAAACATAAAACTGAATTAGTCGCTAATCTTTTAAAATTGAAAGAATTCATATAAAAATCTCAATTTCTGGGCTTCACTTGAAAGACCTGGCAACCCTGGGCTCTGCTCCCATGGCAAGAGTCAAATGGAGGCTTGCAACTATAAACTGAACCAGTCCCACTGCCCAAGAAATAACCACCTTATCCGTACTTCCTTCCATATAAAAACAAGAAGCAGGGCGTGGTATTGGTCCGACTAGCAAACTGCCAAACATCTGCTATCTGAGCCTCTGAACATGCACGGCATCCATTCTACCATGAGACTACAGAATTTCCTCTTCTCCAACCACTCCTGTGTGCATCAGGAGGCAACCTAAAGTGCTAGGACTCCTGGCAAATTCCAGGACTGGCAGCAACAGAGCAAATTAAAACAAGAAACCAATACTCTGTCAGCACAGAAGCACCTAGGGAGTGATGACATGCCCTAAGAGGTTTGGACAAAAATAGCCTGGGAAACTAGAATGAAGATAAAACGGACTTTTTTTTTTCTACTTTTAGAATATAAGAATAACCCTTTCAATGGCAATACAGTGTAGCTTTGCCTTACTGTCAGAAAATGAGGTCTATACCTGTACTGTTGAATATGGTAGTTGCTAGCCACGTATAACTACCAAGCACCTGAAACGTAACTAGTGTGGGGCGCGCCTGGGTGGCTCAGTCGGTTAAGTGTCTGACTCTTGATTTCAGTTTATATCATAATGTCAGGGTCGTCAGATCAGCCTTGTATGGGGCTCAGCCCTGGATGTGGAGCCTGCCTGAGATTTTCCCTCTGTTCCTCCCTCCTTACCTCCCTTTCTCTCTCTCTCTCCTTCTCTAAAAAAAAGAAAGAAAGAAATGTTAACTAGTGTGACCAAGGAACTGAATTTTTAATTTTAACTTTATTAATTTAAATTTAAATTTGAAAACTGACACTTGATTCAGTATTTGGAAAACTTGTTTGGAACAACCTGAACATATGAATTTACTTTTTCAACTACAATACTTGTAAAATCTAAATACAGATTAAAAACTTCTGATGAAAATTTTGTACCACAGAGATTTTACACTTATAGTGTAAAATATATACTAGATGTCAAATATCTTTCTTTTAAGATTTTATTTATTTATTTATTTGAGAGAGAGACAGAGAGCAAGAACGAGAGCATGGGGGGTGGAGGGGGAGAAGGACAGAGGGAGAGGAGAAGCAGGCTCCCCGCTGAGCAGGGAGCCCTCCGTGGGGCTCGATCCCAAGACCCCAGGATCATGACCTGAGCCAAAGGCAGATGCTTAACTGACTGAGCCACCCAGGTGCCCCTAGATGTCAAATATCTTAATGAATTTTTCTATATTGAGTAAATGTGGAAGTGATATTTTGGATTAAATAAAATATATTATTAAAACTAATTTCACATATTTTTTTTTAAGATTTTATTTATTATTTGTCAGAGAGAGAGAGCGCAAGCAGTGGGGAGGGGTAGAGGCAGAGGGAGAAGCAGGCTCCCTGCTGAGCAAGGAGCCCGATGTAGGACTTGATCCCAGGATGCTGGGATCATGACCAAGCCAAAGGCAGATGCTTACCCGACTGAGCCACCAGGTGTCCCTATTTCTATTAACTTTTTAAAATAAGGCCACTGGAAAACTTACATATCTAGCTTGTATCATATTTCTATTGGACAGTGCTAGCCTACACAAATGCAAACTTACAAAGCTGATACATTTAGAGGCAATTTATAAAATGATGTTTCTTTCTAGGAACAGATTACCTTAAACTGAAATTATCTCTCTTGTCTCTAAAATGCAATCCCATTTACATGTTCAAAGTGTATGCAATTTTGAAGAAAACATGGAGATAGTAAGGAAAAAATATATTTCTGGAATATTTCACAAATAAAGCATATGAAATCATACTGTACCAAAAATATTAACAGTAAATTCAATGAAACATTTAACAGATAACAGAAAAAACAAGGCTGGCATCTAACGCTCTAAGATCAGCAGAAGATAACTAATGCCCCAGAAACACTTCTCAAGGGGATTTAAACACAGGATTATGATCTGAGCAGATGTATGTCAGCTATTTGAGAGAGGAGGGGAAAAAAAAAAAAAAAAAGACCCAGAGTATTTAACAATTCAGAAATCTGAGGCAGCAACTAGGAAACACTCATTCTAATTGTTCTTTTCAGGGGCGCCTGTATGGCTCAGTTGGTGAAGCATCTGACTCTGGCTCAGGTCATGATCTCAGGGTCCTGGGATAGAGCCCCACGTCAGGCTCTGTGCTCAGTGGGGAGTCTGCTGGAGATTCTCTCTCTCTCTCTCTCTCTCCACCTCTGCCCTTCCCTATTTGCACTCTCTCTCTCTCTAAAATAAGTAAATCTTTTTTAAAAATTGTTCTTTTCATAAAGGAGGGTCTAGAAAATTATGAAACCTCAAAGAATCAGAAAGATACAGAAAATTCAAAAACAAAGTTTGAGAAAAAGTTCAGCGGCTTTTTCTTTAATCACAAGAATGTGTAAAGGGAAAAAAAAAAGACACAAGTTCTAAAAACACAGGGACTGGGCGCCTGGGTGGCTCAGTTGGTTAAGCAACTGCCTTCGGCTCAGGTCATGATCCTGGAGTCCCGGGATCGAGTCCCACATCGGGCTCCCTGCTCAGCGAGGAGCCTGCTTCTCCCTCTGACCCTCCCCCCTTCTCATGTACTCTCTCTCATTCGCGCTCTCTCAAATAAATAAATCTTTAAAAAATAAAAAAATAAAAACACAGGGACTGCTTGAACAACAGGATGACAACACTGATGGATACTAATTTCTAATAAATGTCAGGTACTCTAAAAAAGTCTGCTTATTGGCATGGAATACAGAGATTCATTTTTGTGACAAGCAGACCAAAAGAAGTATGTTTGGGGGAGATTATTTACTTCTGTTGTTTTTACCTACCTTTGATGTTTGACTCCAATTATATTGAGAGGAAGTTTCTTTGCAAATGTTAGCAAATCTTCAGTTCCTCCAAATTCAGAGAACATGAATGAACCATATCCCTTTAAGTAGTAACCTAGCAACTTGCTGAGGGGATTAGAACACAACCCTTGGGGAGGAAGGATTCAAATCCCAGAAGCAGGTGTTGACTGTCCTCTGAACTCCTGCCTTATTATGGGGCAAGAACAGACCTTAAAGTCATTTCACAGTAGAACAGATCCTATTCAACAAGTAGAGTAAATAGCACAAATTTTGAGTGCCCACTATATGCCAAATATTAAATGATCTCATTAATTCTTACAATGCCTGCAAAATAGCTATTATCTCCACCTAACTAATACTAAAACAGGTTGAGAGAGTTTAAATGATTTGCCCCAGACTCACAGCTAGTAAATGCCAAAGCTGGGATTTGAACCAATGACTGAGAAACCACGTATAGACTCTTTCCACTATATCACACAGCAGTTCAGATCCATGGTACTGTAACCTCTGAAGATAGCTACAGGCTAACCTAGAATTCAGAGCACTGCTTAATATCACAGAAGATTAGAGATAAATGAAATTGAGGATAAAAAACAATAGAAAAAATAAGCAAAATTAGAAGTTGGCTCTTTAAAATGATCAAAATTGACAAACCTTTAGTTAGACTAAGAAAAAAAGAGAAAAGATTCAAATTACTAAAATGAGAAATGAAACGGGACATTACTACTGACCTTACAGAAATAAAAAGGATTACATAAGAATACTATGAAAAACAAATAAATAAAAGAATACTAAAAATAATTATATGCCAAGAAATTAGATAAACTAAATGGACAAAAACTAAAAACACACAAACTACCAAAATTGTGTCAATACAAAATACAAAATATGAATAGACATACAACAAGTAGAAGTTGAATCAGTAATCAAAAACCTCCCAATAAAGAAAAGCCCAGACTACATGGATTCACTGGTGAATTCTATCAAACAGTTAAAGAATTAACACCAATCCTTCTCAAACTCTTCCAAAGAAGAGGAGGGAACACATTATATAAGGCCAGCATTAGTCTGATACCAAATCCAGATAAAGACATCACAAGAAAACTACAGATCAAAATCCCTTATGAGTACAGATGCAAATACCCTCAAAAAAATAACAGCAAACCAAATCAAGCAGCATATTAAAAGGATTATACCATGACCAAGTGGGATTTATCTCAGGAATGCAAGTATGGTTCAACATACAAGTCAATCAGTGTAATATACCACATTAATAGAATGAAGAAAAAAAATCTCAACGAATGCAGACAAAGCATTTAACAAAATCCAACACCCTTGCATGATAAAAACACCAAAGGAATAGAAGGAAACTTCCTGAACATGATAAAGGGCATTATGAAACCCACAGCTAACATCATACTGAGCAGTGAAAGACTGAAAGCTTTCCCTCTAAGATCAGAAACAAGAAAGAGAAAGATGCCCACTTTTACCACTTCTATTTGACATTGTACTGGAAGTTCTAGCCAGAGCAATTAGGTAAGAAAAAGAAATAAAAGGCATCCAGGTTGGAAAGGAAGAAGTAAAATCTCTACATGCAGATGACATGATCTTATATATAGACAATGCTAAAGAATACACACACACACACACACACAAACTATTAAAGCTAATAAATGAGTTCAGCAAGGTTTCAGGATCCAAGATCAACATATAAAAATCAGCTGTATTTATGCACACTGGCAATGAACAACTCAAAAATGAAATTGAAAAAACAATTCCATTTATGGTAGCATCAAATAGAATAAAATAATTAGGAATAAAGTTAACCAAGGAACTCTAAAACTTACACACTGAAAACTACAAAACATTGCTAAAAAAATTAAAGATGATCTAAATAAATGACAAAACATCCCATGTTTACAGACTGGAAGACTTAATACTAAGACGGCAATATACTCCCCATCACAAGCCCAACACCCTCTTTGCACAAATGAAAAAGCTGATCCCAAAATTCATATGGAATTGCAAGGGATCCTAAATAGCCAAAAAAATCTTGATAAAGGAGAATAAAGTTAAAGGACTCAACAACCCAATTTTAAAACTTAGTACAAAGGTATAGTAATCAAAACAATGTGGCACTGATATAAAGATAAACATAAAGATAAATGGGATATTAAGAGTCTAGAAATAAAGGGGCACCTGGGTGGCTCAGTCATTAAGCGTCTGCCTTTGGCTTGGGTCATGATCTCAGGGTCCTGGGATCAAGCCCCGTATTGGGCTCCCTGCTCAACGGGAAGCCTGCTTCTCCCTCTCCCACTCCCCCTGCTTGTGTTCCCTCTCTCGCTGTCTCTCCCTCTGTCAAATAAATAAATAAAAATTAAAAAAAAAAAAAGAATCTAGAAATAAAACCATACATCCAAGTCAGCTGATTTCCAATGACAGCACCAAGACTATTCAATAGGGAAAGAATAGTGTCTCCAACTAATCATGCCAGGACAATTGGATATTCACATGCAAAAGAATGAAGGTGGACCCTTACCCTCACACTATATAAAAAAATTAACTCAAAATGGATCAAAGACCATTTAGCTCTAAATGTAAGCACTTAACCTATAAAACTTAGCAGAAAGCATAAGGATTATGACCTTAGATTAGGCAATGGTTCCTTAGATATGACACCAAAAGCATAAGCAATAAAAGAAGAAATAAACTGCAAGTCATCAAAATGAAAAACTTTTGCTTATGAGAAAACACTATCAAGAGAGTAAAAAGACAAACCAGAGAATAGGAAAAAGAATTTGGAAATCATATATCTGATAAGAGTCTAGTATCTAGAATGCATAAAGAACTCTTCGACCTCAACAACAAAAAGTCAAACAACCCAACTCAAAAACAGATAAAGGCAGGGTGCCTGGGTGGCTCAGCTAGTTAAGCGTCCGACTCTTGATCTTAGCTCACTCAGGTCTTGATCTCAGGATCATGAATTCAAACCTGCATTGGGCTCCATGCTGGGGATGTGGAGCCTATTAAAAAAAAAAAAATAGGGGCGCCTGGGTGGCTCAGTCGTTAAGCGTCTGCCTTCGGCTCAGGTCATGATCCCAGGGTCCTGGGATCGAGTCCCACATCGGGCTCCCTGCTCGGCGGGAAGCCTGCTTCTCTCTCTCCCACTCCCCCTGCTTGTGTTCCTGCTCTCGCTATCTCTCTGTCAAATAAATAAATAAAATCTTTAAAAAAAAAAAAAATAGGCAAAGGCTTTGACTAGACATTTCTCTAAAGAAGATATACAAATAACCAAGAAGCACATGAAAAGATGCTCAATGTCATCAGTCATTAGGGAAATGAACATCGAAATCACAATAAGATACCACTTCACACCCACTAGCAGAGATATAATCTAAAGAACAGAAAATAACAAATGTCAGTGAGGATGTGGAGAAAATGGAACTCTCCTACATTGTTGGTGGGAATGTAGAATTGTGCAGTCACTATTCTATCCCTTGGCAGGTCTGTAATAAGCTAAACATAGAATTACCAAAAGACCTAGCAATTCCATTCCTAAGTAGAGACCCAAAAGAATTAAAAACAGGTGTTCAAACAAAACCTTGTATGTGAATCTTCAGAGCAGCACTATTCACAATAGCCAAAAGGTGGAAACAAACAGCAACCGATCAATCAACTGGTGAATGGATAAACAAAATATGGTACTCCATGAAAAGGAACGAAGTATTGATATATGTTACAACATGGATGGACCTTGAACACATTATGCTAAGTGAAAAAAGCCAGACACAAAAGACTACATATTGTATGAGTACATTTGTATGAAATATCCAGAACATGCAAATCGAAAGAGACAGAAAGTAGATGAGCAGTTACTATGAGCTGGGGTAAGGGCTCATAGGGAGTAACTGCTTAATGGAAATAGGGTTTATTTTAGGATGATGAAAACGTTCTGGAACTAGACAGTGCTGTGGATTGTACAACACTGTGACTTGTACTAAATTCCACTTAGGTATACACTCTAAAATGTTTAAAAGGGTACATTTTGTTGTCTTTCATCATAAAAAATAACAGTAACACATGCACACATAATTCTGAAGGAAAAAATTCAAAAAAGAAAAGCAATTTAAGATGCAAAAAATTTAAGAAATTCCAAATAGTCCTGAAGTATAAAAAAAAATCATGAGATTTTTCTCATGACCAAGGCCCTTTTCCTATTTACATGTGATATCAACTTCTGTAAGACGAGGTTACCGGGGCCATGCCCAGACCTGCCCGCCATGGGGGAGGCCACACCTACCTCCAATTACTCGAATATTGTTGTCCTTTGTCAGAATAGCCTCAGCATGGAACACCAAAACTGGAATTCTCCGGCAGCCTCCAGTCCACATGATACACGGATGATCCCTACAGCTGTAACAAAAGGCTTTTATTAATTGACAGCTCAGAATCTGAATTAAGACTGAAGCAGATCACTGTGGTTTGCCACTTAGCAACTTTCCCTCCTCCTAGAACAAGAATCCCAAATGCCCCATGGGAAACCATTCAGCTCCCATGCTTAGTCATGGGGTCTAGTTAAGATTAACTCCATCCCTGCTGCAGGGATGGGCTTTGATTGGCCTCAGCCAATCGGGGCCTTCCACCCCTCAGTTCTAGTTGGTGGATCAGGAATGAGCAATGTAGCCAGTGAGTGTCAGAAGATATGTTGTGAGACCCTCTGAGAAAGAGGTGCTTTCTTTCTCTTCTATAGCAGCGACAGGAGAGATGGCCTCTTCCCCTGGATGGTATAAGAGAATGAGGTATGTAAGTTCAACTGTCATTTTGTGACCTTGAAAGGAAAGCCTGGAACTACAGGTAAAGGAGGAAGTCAGTGGGAACCCCACTGGAAGAATGAGAAAAATGAGATCCTGAGAGGCAAATGTGGAGTTGCAGAATCAAGCCTTTCCTAAATAGGAGTTAATAAATTCCCTTTATGGGGGACAGTGGGAAAAAAATCTTTAAAATAAAATTTAAAATTCCCGGGCGCCTGGGTGGCTCAGTTGGTTAAGCGACTGCCTTCGGCTCAAGTCATGATCCTGGAGTCCTGGGATCGAGTCCCGCATCGGGCTCCCTGCTCAGCGGGGGGTCTGCTTCTCCCTCTGACCCCCTTCCCTCTCGTGCTCTCTGTCTCTCATTGTCTCTCTCTCAAATAAATAAATAAAATCTTTAAAAAAAAAATTTTAAATTCCCTTTATTATTTAGGACAAGTTATGTTTTAACCCCCAGCAAACATAAAGAATCCTAACTAATATATCACATTCACAATAATTTATACACCCTTTTACACCCCATCGTCCCTTTTTAAGCCAATTTGATAACCCATCCTAAGATTCTGAGCTAGGAACCCAAAATTAATACAAGTTAATACAAGTGCTCCAATTAAAACCACATATTTTAAAGCAAGCCTATACTAAATGGAACAATTTTTCTCCAGAAAAGGACCTCTGACTTTACTCTCTTACCCTACCCTCAGGAAATCTCTGTTTAATCAATCTTAGACAGATGTGTACTTACTCACAGATTAGGAAAATCTTCAACCTCCTTAGTGCCAAGGAGTCAGAAGGGAAAGAGACGACCTGAGACCCTACTATGTGCCAGGAATTAAAGTAAGAGCTTTCACGTGTTATCTCACTTAATCCTCTTGCCCACACTATGAACTAAAAAAAAAGGTGTCTCAGAGAGGATAAGTGATTCGCTCAAGATCATAGATCTGGTTAAGTAAGGGAACAGGTATCTGAACCCAAGTGCCTGCCTGCGCTCTTTCTACTCTTCCATCTCCCTAATCACATTTCAGTGATGTTTTGTATACAGAACACCTTAAACCCAACCCTTTGGGAACCTATACTAATCAATTCTTTATTTTTTTTTCTTTTTTTTTTTAAAGATTTTTATTTATTTATTCATGAGACACAGAGAGAGAGAGGCAGAGGGAGAAGCAGACTCCCTGCCGAGCAGGGAGCCCGATGCGGGACTCGATCCCAGGACCCTGGGATCATGACCTGAGCCGAAGGCAGACGCCCAACCATCTGAGCCACCCAGGCGCCCCTAATCAATTCTTTAAACAGAATAAGATCCAGTTAGCCAAAATTTGGGCTGCTCTCAAAAACTCACATGACCACATCCCTTAAAAAAAGGTCATACTACCAATCTCAGGGCCTGGTGAGACCCCCTCAACCCAAGTTTAAAAAGATCCCCGTTTTGAATGCACAGGCTTCCAGGCTACCAATCTGAGAAGTGAGGCAGCCTTGAGACTTGGGATGAGCTGCCGAAGTGTTTTAGTGAGGAAAAGCAAAGAACACCATACCTAGTTCATTTCCTGTTTTCTAGAACTGGAATGTGGATGCTTACTACTGTTCCTGCTTTTTGACGTGGGTAAGGGTGCCCATTTGTGAGAAAAGGTATTCATCAGGGGCACTTTCTAGCAAGAAGGATATTTTTTCATGGTTTGCTTGCTTTTTAATCTTAAACACCTGTAAAATGTGGGCAGGGGTCCAGAAAACTCCTAGGATCTTTTCCAACTATAATTTTCCCACTATATTTCTAGGTCAGAGGGTAGAGAAAAAATAGGCAGCCTAAACAGTGAAGTCTTGGACAGAAACTCTGGAAATTATCCCAAGTTCCTTGTCAATCTAGCACTAGCTACAAACTGGCACCACTGTGCCTTCCCACTTACAAACAATGGATTACTGCTTACAAGTTAAAACGCCTGATAAGGGTCAAGAACACAATAAACAGATATACGGCTGAGAAGAGCCAAGGCCCTAGCTATGCTATTTGTGGAAAGCCAAATCCCTGCCAGAGAAATCCTTCCACCTACAACCTATGAAAAGATAAAAGAGGTGGTAGACACATTATGAATTCAGTATGGTCAACTAAAACACACTTAAGGCAGATGCTACATTGTCATTAAAAGCATGCTCCCACCAGGGGGTGCTAAAGGCAAAAGATTCAAAATGGTGCGGAAACTGAAAATTGGGACTTTAAATTTTCATTCACACCAGAAACTGGTATATATTTTTAAAAATACGCTCTTATAGGCGTGAACGAACTCAAGACTTGGATGCTTGATTACGAAAGTAGAACAGTTTTAAGGTTCACTTTAATGAAAGCCTAACAACGTTTTGGTTCTTAAGAAGCAATTTCATGAGGCATATATATATTATTCACTCCTGGGACCTAGCCTACATAACTCAAAGCTTCGAGGCCTAATTCATACCAATGCCCCTGCTGGAAATGCTTTCCCCACTTCCGTCCATTTGATCCCACACTTAGGCCCAGGACATCTCACCACCCCCATGGAGCCTTCCCCCAGCTCCTCCAGCCCACAGTGATGATGCCTTCCGTCTCTGAACTCCTGTAGTGCTCACTGTATAATCATTTGTTGATTACCTTTTTTTCCCCATGTATATGTTCATGAACTGCTATAAAGCTGACATTTATGATAGGAATTGAAATTATTTTTTTAGGGCCTGAATAAACCTTGTATCAAATCTTTCCACATCTATATATAAATTTGTATTTGGGATCCACTAGCAAAATATAGAAAAAGAGCCCTTTTAAATTTAGTATTTGAAATAATGCAGTGCAAAACAAGGATTTCCTGGACAGTTTCTAGCCCTGAAGTCCAGGATTGCCGGGCATTAACACTTGAATACAGGCCTTGGGATCTGAGCAGATCTAGCAGATGCCCATGGATATACATCTTTGGATCACATCAACATCCTTAGATGATTTAAGGCCTTATAACTTCCAAAACTTTAAAAATGTAAGCATATTACTCCAAGTGTAAACAAGATAGACTTAAGATTACTAATGTATATACTAAGTGTCTGATAGACAAGACAGGAGCCGATGGAACATTAACAGTCAAAAGTCAACAGGAGTCTGAAAGGAAGGGCAAAAAAATCCATGAGTTTGGATTGGAGTAGGGAATTACACCTGTAAGTTCAGTAACTTCTACTAGAAATTTAGCCATTTCTCAATTATGAATATAGGCAACAACGCATTATCTGTGCTTTTGAGTCTGTCTGAAACTACAGATTTTTTTACACCATATTACAGTTGTTGCAGATATCTCAAAATATCATTTACATTTACCACTACTTCTAAGTTAATGGTAGCTATTAAACTTGCCACTAGATCATCTGTGGTCACAATCTTCATCTGGCGTGATGAGGCTGGACAACAATTTGGCAGCTCTCCTCCTAAGCAATCATTCAGCAGCCAAATGGTGAATGCCAAGTGGTGGTCCAGACACCTATGATGCTTCCCAATATTCCACACTTATAAGTGCTAATCAGAGACTACCCCCACAGGGTTGGGGCGCCTGGGTGGCACAGTCGGTTGAGCGTCCAACTCTTGGTTTCGACTCAAGTAGTGGTCTCAGGGTGGTAAGATTGAGTCCCGAGTCAGGCTCCGCACTCAGCATAGTCTCATCTGCTTGAGACTCTCTCTCCCTCTCCCTCCGCTCCCCCCTTTCTTTAAAATGGATAGATAAATCTTAAAAGCAAAAAAAAAAGACTACCCCACAGGGTGATGAGTTTATGCAAACAGCAAAAACACTCTTCATGCTGCTGCCTTTAGAAAATAAAATTTAACTTTCCCATGCTTTAGATGAATAATCTTGTGGTTTAATACACTAATTAAAAGCACATATTACTATATCACAAGTGTGGGTTTTTTTAAATCTTAATAACTGTGTTTCAATGTAATTGGTACTATTCGCAATGATACGTATTTTAAGCACCTAAAAATATTATTCTGATAAGGAATATATGGCATAAAAATAGTTAAGAACCCCTGCTCTAAGGTGATCTAAAGCATAAAGTCTCCATTTATTCATTCATTCAGTTGGTCACTCAGTTGGCAAGTATTTACCAAGTACCCACTGCAATATTAGGTTGAAAATCTGAAATTGTCAATATTTGACTATTTTTAACCTACTAAAACAGCAATTTCATAGAGTTCAACCTAATACTCATCAGACCCAACTCATAAGCCCACTAATACGTAGTCATGAAGTAAAAGAATGATCTTGAAATTAGACTGATGCTCGCAGAAGTTAAAAATTTTGTGAAATAGGTAAGACACAGCACACAGAAAGCAAAAAGTCACAAGAAGATAAAGTGACCAGAGGGAATTATCCATTTAATTATCCTGAATAAGACTGACCCAAATATAATGTCAAATCTTTTATTTTCTATGACCTAAGAGTGATGAGAAGCCCTTCCCAAAGCTTTATGAATGCTTCAGTAATTTTTTCTAGTTACATTAAATAATGTAATCTTCTACTTTATAATAAGAAATGCACTTTAAATTCAATATTAAAGCCAGTAAGAATAATGCCTTAACATTTGTATGGTACTTCATCATTTATAAAGTAATTTCATACTTACCATTCTTTTGATCCTAACCATGCCCCTACAGAACAGCCTGGGAGATACTATCCCCACTTTTCAGGTTACATTGCACACACATATCCAAGGGGACTCACAGAGAATCTTAAAAACTAATCTTAACTTTAAGTCAGACTCTCTCTTTGTTCTCTGTGTCAAGTAGTAGTGTTAAAGGAGGCAAAATAGTAAAGTGCCTCAAAATCCATGAAAACTAGGTCTGAATCTCAATCCATCACTTACTATCTCTGAGTCTCTAAAAAAGTTCTTTGATCTTTGTGAGGCTGAGCTTACTAAAGTGAGAATAACATTTTCAGATTAAATGAGCTACATCAAGTTAAAGCCCTTACCATCATCTATGCTAAATGATAAGCTGTACTTATTACCACTGTTCATTTTTATTGTTATGAGAATCCAGAAATCAAGAAACTTGACTCTTACTAAAACAACCCAGGAAAGCAATGTGGTTCAATGGCACAGCACAGGTTAAAGAATTCTAATGTACTGTCCCACAGTTACTCTGGTAAGTTACTTGACCTCTCTATATACTATCATTCTATCATTGTAAAGGCTTTTGAGAAAATAACATAACCTATCTCATAGAGTTTGGAGATCTCCTTGGCTTTAATATCTACAAATTTAAAAATCTCCTATGTTAGGAGCGCCAATCAAGAGTTCACAAAGCAGTATCTAGAGCCAATGTTCACTCATGAGCTCAGAAACAGAGCCTTCTCTCATTTCAGATAGCTGAAGGTGACCAATTCATAAAATCTTGGATTAGATCATGGATAGAAACTAAAACCAGAGTCAGACTGCACCAAAGGAAGGAGTGCGTAAAAGAAGGTATAAGTAAAAGAGAATTATTTTCTACACTAAAGGCAAAAAGTCAAAAGCAGGCTCGCTCTTACTTACTCTTGGCTTACCACCTCCTCATTCTCTGAGGATGATGCTGTTTCTTCCAGGTCCCGGGCCATCACGACTGGCATTTCCTTTAGGGTTTGTCATGCAGTCAGCAGACGGTGGCCTCAGAGACCTTTCCTTGCAGATTCACTGGATCAAACAATTTAGGTGGCACTGATTCCTGCAAGAAAGCCAAATGATTTGAAACACAATGGCATTTTCTATTTGTTGATTATTGCTATTGATTTTCCAAGTAACAAATATGAATGTTTACCTAAATGGTGTCCAACGTCTAGAAGCTTACCTTCTATCACAGTGCCTCACACCACAAAAATCAAGGTTTTTTTCAAACATACTGTCTGTCCTCCATGTACTTACAGAGCTGTTATTAAGTTTGAGCTTCTCATTTTTCTTTTATACACTAAACCTAACAAGAATTAGCTTCTGGGAAGTCTGAGGTAGGTGGCTGATTGACTAAAACATAGACTCCTCGCTATAAAGGCTTGACCTGGGTTAAAAATAAAAACTCAAGATTTACGACTCCTGAAAATATTTCTTTAGGCACTAGGACAAGCACACAGCTGAAATGCCTTCATATTTCACTAAAACAAATTCAACCACTAAGCTAAAAGATTACTATATTCTCCTGAATCAAGGTGATAAATAGCTGGAAAAAAAAAAGAAAGAAAAACACTGTCCTTCCACTCTCAGAAATTATTCTCCCTTACTAAAAATCACAAATTATGATTTGAATCTCAAATAGGCATTAAAATTGGGATATTTCTAACTTAAAATATTTTTGCATATGTAAAAAGTACAAGTCTGTTGTGTGTTTAAGGATGAAATCGAAATTACCGATAAAGAAAACGAACATGTTTACATGACAATAATCCTATTACTCAGAGATAACCATCTGATGTCTATCTTTGCAAATCTTATTTTGCTGTGCATTCAAAATATGTAAGATCGTACACAGGACAAAAAACCGCCGATCCCGATAATGATCCCTACAGAGCTTCAAAGGAATGGGCAATATCTAATAACTTCAAAGGCGTTCTTCCGAGGATTCCCAACGGGATTTCTCGATCTGTCCCAAAATGTTGGGAAGTCCTTTAAATTAAAACAAAACAAGCAAAACCTCCAAGCGAGGAAGAGATGCCAAACCTGTCCCAGGCTGCTAGACACGGAGATCGGAAGAAGATTAAGGACACTCGCCCAAGAAGCGTCCTCGCCCTAAAGGGATCAGCCCCTAGGCCCCACCCCCGGCTCACCCCAATCCCAGGTAGGTCCTCAGATGCTCCCCAAGTAAAGGACAGGGACCACTCCGCAGCAGCGATTCAGCCCAGCGCGCCCGGAAGCCAACAGCTACTCCCGGACTCCGAGAGGGAAGTGTAGCGGCCGGCGCCCGCCCAGACACAGGAGCTCACCCTCCCTCGCGTAGGGGAGCGCGCCGGCGCAGGCGTTTACCTGTCTCATCTTCCCATGGCTTCGGGCGGGCCGGCGGGGACCGCGCTCTGCGCCTACCTCCCTCCTCCTTCCCCAGCCGGGCTCACCGCCGCCGCCGACGGCTGCTTCCCCCGTTACTACAACAACCAACAAGCAACCGCCCGCTCGGAGCCACTGCGCAGGCGCCCGCCACCCCGCGCTGACAACGCTCGGCTTCGGGCGCGGAAGAATGTCGTCACCGCCGCGCAGCGCGGGCGCAGAGCTTTGCTCTCAGCAGAAGTCTAGACTTCTTTTTTCCGCTCTTTTTCCCTCCACTCCTAAAGGGTTGACTCCAGCCCCGGAGTTCTTCCGACACGCTCAACAAGAGGGTTCACTGCGTGTGCGGCGGTACCCGGGGTGAAGCTTGGGCAGCGGCACCCGGGGTGAAGCTTGGGCAGCGGCAACCACTGATTGGCAGTAAATGGGTTCACGCCCCATCTCCTGCTCGAGCAAAACCGGAGCAGCCAATCCGAGCGAGGACTGACGGAGAAGACCCAATCCTGGAGCCGGGCTGTGGGCGGGGGCGAGGACAAATGGCTCAGGTGGACTACTCGCTGCATCTGCTTTGGGGCTTTGCTGCTGCCGCTGCCGCTGTGCTGGGGGTCCGGTCGCCAGGTACGGAGAGTGTGGGGCAGAAGAGGGAGGGAGGCGTTTTTGTCGCATCTGAGAGGATAGGGACAGTCTGGAAAAATGGAGGTGAGAGGTAAGGAAGATCCCTGGAAGCAACCTTTTGGGGGAACAGGGGGCTTGAGAGACCTTGAGAACGGGGAGCTGGGACTATGAAAATGAAGAAGGCTTGGTAGGTTCGGGGAACCAATGAATGAATGAACGAACGACCAGCCACTAGGAGCCTAGCACAGGGCAAGGAACCTTTTCACTTTCTCATGTAATTCTCACAGTATCCCTTGAGAGAGGTATTTTTAAAGCTCCATTTTGCAGATTTCTCACCCAGGGTCGTACAGCTACAAAATGATTGTGGAAGGATAGGAACATCCCTCCTGACTAGTTTTAACACCTTTGCAGGGCCAGGCCAGGACAAAATTTGAGAATAGATGTTATATACTTCAGGAGGCCCTAAAGCTTTAGGGAAATGGGGTTGAGGGATTTGGTAGAGCAGTTAGGAAGAGTGCTCAAGCTCTGCCCTCATCAGCTATCTGTTGGATTTCTAAGAGCTTCCATGAAATGGGCATAAGTTCTCTCAAAGAGGGGAGCCATCCATATGGCTTTTCTGACTCTGGGAGGAGAAAGCCTGAGTCACTTATTGAGAAATGGGAAAAATAAGGAGGATGGGGGCGGGGGGGGGTCTTGGCCCATGCCCTGACCACTTCTGATCTCCAGTAAAGCCTTATTCTCTCTGGACTTCAGTGAAGTCCATTGTTGTGACCTACCATTCCCCGAGGGATTCCGCTTCCTCCTGTAGAGCTCTTTTTTGGTTGTTTTGTTTTGTTTTCTTTTTAGTGCTTCACACTGTCTTAGGCCATGGCTAACTTTAATATTTATTTCAGCTGGTTAGCATAAGACCAAACTGAAACTTCTGTCGGAGTGACAAAGGAAGCCTGATGGTTTATCACCACTTCAGGCCCAAGAAGTCAACCCGACAACAGATACTGTGGGGGAAAACAAAAGACAACCAAAAACAAAAACCCAAAAAACAAACTACAACACTACGTGAAGATGATAAGAAGTAGTTCTATTATTAAATCCTTTATCTACATAAGTTTTATTTAAATCAAATTGATTGAGGGGCCCCTGGGTGGCTCAGTTGGTTAAGTGTCTGCCTTAAGCTCAGGTCATGATCTCAGGGTCCTGGGATCAAGCCCCGCATCTGGCTGTGCTCAGTGGGGAGTCTGCTTCTCCCTCTCCCACCCTCTCTCTCTCTCTCTTTCTTTCTCCCTCAAATAAATAAGTAAAATCTTTAAGAAAATCAAGTTGATTGAAATCATTGCCCTTCAAGGGTTCACCTAAGCTTTTTTAAAAACAAAAAGTACATAATGTAATTGTATTTTGTATACAACTTCAAGACAGAAGTGGATATAGTGTGCTTGTCTTCCTTAAAAATAGAAACTTCATCAAAATATTCTCAGACAGTGGGACAGTATTGCAGAACATCGTTTGTATCTCAGCTCCATGTGTTAGCTGTGTAACCTCAAGCAAATCACTTAATTTCTCTGTGCCAACCCTCATCTGTCAAGTGGAAATAGTAATATTGCCTATCCACCTTGTTTAAAGGATTAAATGAGATAATTTATGTGAGGTGCTTGGCACAGTGCATGACATGTACGAGTGCCCGATACCTGTTAGCTATCGTAATTTCTTTTGCAACCCAACGCCAACATTGTTGGCTCCTTCTCCACATAATTTTCATGCTACTTCTCAAGTCACAGCAGTTTATTTACTTTTAACTTTTATATTGTTCTAGTTTATGGAGCGTGAATTTCTTGAGAACCAGAGTAGAGAATACCTGAGAGTATAAATATTGCTCTCACTCCATAGATTCCACTCAAATGTATAAGGCTTGAAAGTGTCATCAGTAGCCAGGCAAGTATCTGTTAGTAGATTTACAGTCACCTTGAGCCACTTGGATCACAAGGGAATGACATAAAAAAAAACTAGGCTGGAAGTAAAGATATTAAAGTACTGATTCCAGCCAAGAGAAAAGGGTTCTGATTTAGGCTACCATTGTGGACAAGTTGCTTAGAGAAAAATAAGTACTGTGCCAAAGTCTACTGTTGATTCACCACTACTAGTGTGACTAAATATGAAGACCAATTTCTCTAAGTCTTACACAGAAGTCCATTTTATTACCTGATTGTAATATTCATACACCTTCTCTTTGTTCCCTTTTTTTCTCCATTATTTTTGGCTGGCTTTTCCTTTTCTAGCCACTGCATTCTTTAGCCTTTTTCACTCTAGGTAAATGTTAGCACCCTTTGGTTTAGGGCAAATATCCAGGCAGTGTGCTAACCCTGTGAAGAAAGAATAGTACGTTAAGATAACTGAAGGTGGGCCAACTTCAGGGACTTGGAAAGGAATTCATGAAGGGATTGCCCAGATAAGCTTAGTATAGCCCTCGGGAGTGGGACACAAGTTAACCACCCAAGTCAGAGAGCTTACGGTTGAAGTAAGCTAACTGCTGTCTCCTGTTTTTGGCCTTTGTTCCCAAGGCAAAAACCGTCTCAGGTTGGAGGGAAGTCATGAGCCGTTTCCTGAACGTGTTACGAAGCTGGCTGGTTATGGTGTCCATCATCGCCATAGGGAACACACTGCAGAGCTTCCGAGACCACACCTTTCTCTATGAGAAGCTCTACACAGGCAAGCCGGATCTCGGTAAGAAATCAGAGAACTGTATCCTTCCTGGGAGTGGCTCCAAATCGCGGTTCCCAGACCAGGCCGTCCCTGAGAACAAGGCGGGAAGTTCGAAAACAAACACACAGGGCGCCTGCGTGGCTCAGTCGGTTGGGCGACTGCCTTCGGCTCAGGTCGTGATCCTGGAGTCCCGGGATCGAGTCCCGCATCGGGCTCCCTGCTCGGCAGGGAGTCTGCTTCTCCCTCTGACCCTCCTCCCTCTCATGTACTCTCTCTCTCATTCTCGCTCTCTCAAATAAATAAATAAATCTTTAAAAATAAATAAATAAATTAAATTAAATAAAAAAATAAAAACAAAAAGCAGGGCGCCTGGGTGGCTCAGTCGGTTGGGCGACTGCCTTCGGCTCGGGTCATGATCCTGGAGTCCCTGGATCGAGCCCCGCATCGGGCTCCCTGCTCGGCGGGGAGTCTGCTTCTCCCTCTGACCCTCCCCCCTCTCATGCTCTCTCTCTCTCTCATTCTCTCTGTCTCAAATAAATAAATAAAATCTTTAAAAAAAGAGTCAAGGACAAATGGAGAAGGAATTAGCAGTCAGCAAAGAGATTTAACCAAAAATTGTGATGCAACCATATTCAGACAATGGAAAGATGGGAAATGTGTGTGTGTGGTTGGGATGGGTTGTATAACTGGAACTAATTCTTCATTGTCCATAACACAAAGTCAAGAAATAATGCCAAAATTGCCAACTCAGTAAACATAGCTGTAAAATCCAACTAGTAACTACAATGATAAATGCTAGAAGAAATTTTTTCTTAAAAGGCTAACTCTGGGGGCGCCTGGGTGGCTCAGTCGGTTAAGCAACTGCCTTCGGCTCAGGTCATGATCCTGGAGTCTCGGGATCGAGTCCCGCATCGGGCTCCCTGCTCAGCGGGGAGTCTGCTTCTCCCTCTGATCCTCCCCCATCTCGTGTTCTCTCTCTCTCTCTCTCTCTCTCTCTCTCTCGCAAATAAATAAATAAATAAATAAATAAATAAATAAATCTTAAAAAAAAAAACAAACACACAGCACAGGGGCCCATTTTCTTCTCCAGACTTATTTCCTGAAACTTCCACCCCTCAGTGGGGCCCAAGTCTGTTTTTTCATAACATCCCAGGAGATTCTGATGCTGGCTAAGCTGCCCTTTGGTAGCCACTGGAATAACAGACTTTGTGGATAGCACTTGGCCCTTTTTCCTCCTAAGCTTGTCTGAATACCTTTCCATCCATTTTATACTGTCCTTTGCATATTACAGGCAATACAAAAAGTATTACAAGGGCAAGGGAGAAGAGAGACTTATTTGGTGACTCTGGAGTGCCCCACTGGAAAGCTACAAAAAAGCTTTTCATGTGATTTCAGCCCTCTTCAGAAGCTAGGTTGTGCCACATATGGTTTATTCTGTGTGGCAGATGGGGAGTTACTGACCTAAGGTCTTCCCAAACCATGAAGAGCCCCTGGGAAGATACCCAGAATTCCTCCGAGCTGGCCCTCCCTCCCAAAGGCCTCCTCTGGTGGCCTTTCCCAGTTTCTTGAGCCCCCTTGCTGAGAATATTTTCACATTTCAGCTTGAGCTTCCTTGCACTGATGTGTGGGATAATGGTGTTTGAGCTGCAGCACCATTTCACACAGCTGACAATTCTGTGTCGCATTTATAGCTAACCCAGATTCGGGCTCTGACCTAGCTCATTTTTCTGCAACATCTCCATACAAAACGAATCTAAGTAGGCTAAGGCGCACTTTGAACAAAGCTCAATAGGAGTAAAGTACCTGGAAAAGTGGGTAGGACAGTTCTACTTTTTCCTCCTCAAATGCTGCCCTCTGATGTCCAGGAATCCTGTGTAGATTCACAGGATTTTAGAGATTATCTGGTCTAGTCTTTTAAGTTTAAAGTTGACAGAGAAGCCCAGGGGTTATGCGGTTCACTCAAGGGCATAGAGCTGAGCCAAAGAACTGTGTTGGGAGGTGGGGGGGTTGTCTTCTCCAGCCCAGAAATATAGAGACTGCCTCCCCCCTCATAATCTGGAGGCTCTCATGGTACTCTGCTGATGATAGCAGTGTTCTGGAGCATCCCATAGAATTTCACCTGATGCCTAACCTGCCTAGGGTTGGTGAAATATTCCACTTTTGTATCTCACTAACTAGAGCTATTTCCTCAGCCTTTTCATCAGAAGAGCTATCAAACTGGTTTATAATGTAGCCTTCTGGGGCCAACCACTAGATATTTGGTAGGCATGTGGAATTTTTTCTCACCTTAGTACCATCTAAAAGTCTTCAGTTGTGGAATTGGTATTACTGTGTGGTTTCCCAAGGATGGAAAATCTTTAAAGCTAAGTAAACATTAATAGACCTTTCAGGGCGCCTGGGTGGCTTAGTTGGTTAAGCATCTGCCTTCAGCTCAGGTCATGATCCCAGGGTCCTGGGATCAAGTCCCACATCAGGCTCAGAGCTTCTCCCTCTGCCCCTCCCCCCAACTTGTGTGCGCGCTCTCTCTCTCTTTCAAAAGTAAATAAAATCTTAAAAAAAAAAAAAAATAGACCTTTCAGTTATCAGTCTTGTCCCTTGAAATTTCTCTTGCTCAATAGACCAGCAAAGGAAGTAGCTTTGCTTTCACTGTTTCGGCATCCCTTGCCACAGGATGTGTTAGATAAATGACTGTACATTACAATCACCGAGGAAGAAAGTATTTTTAGAAAATACTTACTCCCAGGGCCTACCTCCAAAGAGTATGATTTAATTGGTCTGGTACCCAGGTCTTGGTAATTTCATAAAACTTCTTTAGTTGACTCTAATGAACGCCCAGGGTCAAGAACCACTGCTACGGTAGATTGTGATCAATACTTTCAGGACAAGATATTTAATACAGCAATACCAGAACAAAGCTCACCAAGAGTGAGGTGGCCTCAGCAAACACCAAGGAAGCAGTGTTTTGTTCCAGTACCAAGTGCACAGGAAACCTGCCCAGAATGGGCTTTGTTCGAATAATATAGATCTGGATTCAGGAGAGGACTTAAGTTTCTTCAAGACCAGATTGAGCATCTAGCTATGTTCCAGGATTTCTGAGTTCTCTCCTGCATCAGCCTTGAAAGTTTACTGACCTCCTAGGCATCTCATATTGACACCCCACTGTCTGCAACATTCCCCCAGACCTGTCCTGATCCAGACATGCTGGACCTCACCTGCACCAGAGTGGCTTTCAGGACAGAGGTAGAAACTGCTACAGTCAGGAGGAGTGATTGCCTAAGTGGGCTCTTTGTTGGGTTTCTACTCTTGAAATGCCCCCGCCCAACTGTAAACATTTGAAGAGGAGCTGGGCAGTTCTCACTGTGGAATTCCTCCCATTCCTACTAGTTGCCATATGCAGCTGCAAAGCCTCCCTTCTGCCCAGCCAAAGGGAGTTCAGGCTCAGCAGCCTACCTCCCGTGAACCACCAGTGATGTAAGAGTTTGGAAGGAACCCTAAGTCTCCCCTCTCGACACTCTTGCTTTTTTCTGCTCTACAGTGAATGGCCTCCAAGCTCGGACTTTTGGGATCTGGACGCTGCTGTCGTCAGTGATTCGCTGCCTCTGTGCCATCGACATCCACAACAAGACGTATGTAAGGGAAGGAAGAGCTTTAGCGTCCTTTCGTTGGAAATCAGGTGCTCGGCATAGCCAGCGTGGTCCTCCCCTTGGAGACCTGTTAATTTTCATACATTAGCCTAGAAGGTGGATAATAAAAGGTTCTGTTCTTTCCAGGCCTAAAAAAAAACGTAATAGGCCTCACAGGTCTTTACAGTTTGAAAATTCTTTGGAAGGAACAGCAGCTGGTAGTGTCATGATCTAGGAGCCTGCATCATACCCTCTACTTCTTTACTAAAGAATCAGCCTTTCTGCTACTAAAGAAGTAGAGGAGTGTGCTCTTTTTAGAGCAGCCACCCACATGTACCTTATTCTCACATTCCTCCTTAAGAAGTAGGAATGAACAGAAATCACAATCCATGAAAAAAGGAACCCACAGGTAAACTGCTGCATGCTTATGCAGAGTCAGTAGGTGAGAGTGAAAGAGAACCTAGGATTCCTATATTCTGCCTCTCTAGGGTACTCAGACTAGGGTGGAACATTGGCAGACAACCATAGCCTCTTGTCCAGATCATGCTGTAACCGGTGCTGACCACTGGAGGGGGCTCGAACTTTCTTTCCAGCCATCCTCACCACAGTCAGAGGGCAACGTTTGCTCAGGTCACTGGCTAAGGCCACCAAAATGTCAACTTCACACTTAAATATTTTTTTGTTGTATCGAAGTTCTTAGCATTTGGGAAAAGAGGAGGTAATGATATTTACTGAGCACCTCTGATTATGCCAGGAGCTTTCACCTGCATGACCTTGATTAATCCTAGCAGCCCTGGAAGGTAATGACTTTCATTCCCGAGTTTGCAGATCTACATGTTTGAGACCCAATTAATTTGAACTAAGGAAGACTGACTCAAGTGGGATTTGAAGCAGGGCTATTAACCCTGTGATCTCTCCAACTTTTTAAATTTTTTTTGAACTTGAAACTATGGTTTGACTCGTTCTACATTGACACGTATTTTGGGAAGCAGTATGGTTTAGTGGAAACAGCCTGGGGCCCAAGAATGAAAACAAGAAAATGGTTTCTTGTTTCAGTTCTATTAGGAACTATTTTTGTAGCTGCAAGTTCATTATACGGTTGACCCTTGAACAACATGGGGGTTGGGGGCGCCGGCTCCCCACAGTTGAAAATCTGTGTATAACTTTTGACTCCCCCAAAATTTAGCTACTAATGACCTACTACTGCCCAGAAGGCTTACTGATAAGAAAGTCAATTAAGACATATTTTGTACATTGTATGTGTTAGGTACTGTATTCTTACAATAAAGTAAGCTAGAGAAAAGAAAATGTTATTAAGAAAATCATAAGGAAGAGAAATGCATTTACAGTAGTGTACTGCAATTTATCTTTAAAAATCCACATATAAGTGGACCCATGCTGTTTAAACCCATGTTGTTCAAGGATCAGCTGTTTACCTTCTCTGCCTCTTGGTCTCTTTAGGTATAAAATGAGACTAGTATGGCTGACTGGGAGGGAGTAAGAATTAAATAATCCTTTTAAAGACCATTACCATGACAAATTGCTGATAGGTATAAGAGATATAGCTTTCATTTGCTGTGCTTTTGGAATGAGACTTATCTCATTATCACCCATTCATTTCCCCTTCTCCCAACACAGGAAGCCACAAATGTGGACTTCTGTTTCTAGCCTTTTTTAACCTGGGACTTTGGTCAGTGCTCTTCTGATATACACTCTGATTCTATTTCCTTTCTAACCAGAAATTCAAAGTCAACACCCATACATACATATTTACTAAATGTATAAAAACATGCACAGGAATGATAAAAATCAAATTTAACATATCAGTTCCTTCTGGGGAGCAGGGAGCAGGGGAATGGGATCTGGGTGGGATAAGGCTACATAGAATGCTTTAACTGATATCTGTAATATCTTATTTCTTAGAAAAAAAGTATCTGGGGGCGACTGTATGGCTCAGTTGTTAAGCGTCTACCTTTGGCTCAGGTTATGATCCCAGGGTGCTGGGATCAAGCCCCACATCGGGCTCCCTGCTCAGCAGGAAGCCTGCTTCTCCCTTTCCCACTCCCCCCGCTTGTGTTCCCTCTCTCACTGTCTCTCTCTTTGTCAAGTAAATTTAAAAAAAAAATTATTAAAAATAATTAATTAGTTAGTTAAAAAAAAAAAAGTATCTGAAGCAAAAATGTCAAAACATCCAGATTGGATGGAGCAGGGCATTGGCTGCATACAGCTTAATTATAGTATTCTATCATCAACAATTTTTTGTACGTTTGAAATATTTCAGAATTTTTAAAATTTCATAGTTAAGGGGCGCCTGGGTGGCTCAGTCGTTAAGCGTCTGCCTTCGGCTCAGGTCATGATCTCCAGGTCCTGGGATCGAGCCCCGCATCAGGCTTCCTGCTCAGTGGGGAGTCTGCTTCTCCCTCTCCCTCTGCCTCTCCCCACTGCTCCTACTCTCTCTCTCTTTCTGTATCTCTCTGTCTCAAATAAATAAATTTAAAAAAAAAATTCTATTAAAAAAAAAATTTCATAGTTAAAAAAAATAAATCTCCAATCCAAGTGGTCAGTCATCCTATAACCTATCTCCTCTCCACCTCTTCATCAAAACTGAGGAACACGTTCTCTTCCCATGAGGTTATCACTGTGTCCTCCACCTGATCATGTTCCTAGGCTAAGACACAAAATAACAGCCCATGTGGCAAGAGCATCTAAAAGCCCCAGAGAGGTCCTCGCTGCTCACGCTGCGTTCAGGCCCTTCATTTTGTGGCATCCATCCTATGAGCGTTGACCAGCCCCTGGCCCAACACCTGTCAGGTGGGCTTGGACTACAGAGCCAAGCCGATTTGATTACGTAGAATCTGTAAGCACCATTGATCCCCAACTGTCTATACTGCTAGGTGTGCCATAAACCAGACTCTGCTTCACTGTGGCTGGCTTCACCACCTTGCTACGACTTGGAGACCCACCATGGATGCTGAGACCATTCTCCCCTCAGTCTAGCAGTTGAAACCTTTGGTTTTGCCCTAGTAGAGGGTAAATTGGTGTCATCAAGCAGACAGGTCTTTCTCGGGCCCAAGTCTCTCTTCCTTTAGCCGTAGTCATTTACTGGGTTTGGATTCGTGTGTGTGTGTGTGTGTGTGTGTGTGTGTGTGTGTGTGTAGAATCTCACTGCTGCTTGTCCCCTGCACTGAACGGGCAGGCCTCCAGTTCCCACTTCTGTCTGCTCCCTTGTAGGCTGTACCACATCACACTCTGGACCTTCCTCCTCGCCCTGGGGCACTTCCTTTCCGAGTTGTTTGTCTTTGGGACCGCAGCTCCCACGATTGGCGTCCTGGCTCCCCTGATGGTGGCAAGTAAGCATCTGACCCCGCCCCAGGCTCCCATGGGAACTGCACCCTAGGGCTGGGGGCAGGAGAGCAGACATACGAGAGTCAGAAAGTGCTGTGCCCATGTCAGCCACCTCTCTTTTCTCTTATTTAAGGTTTCTCAATCCTGGGTATGCTAGCTGGGCTCCGGTACCTAGAAGCAGAACCAGTATCCAGACAGAAGAAGAGAAACTGAAGCTGGCATTACCACCTCCGAGGCTTCGTCTTCCACCTTTGCCGTCCCCTTCCTTCATCCTCCCTCCTCTTTTATTTCTTCTTTTCTGTACCATCCTGAGCCCCCTTACCACTGCTAGCCTTTTAGGTTTGGGGTTTTTCTTACATTTAAAAATTTTTAAGATATAACCTTCATACAGAAAAGTATATAAAATGTGTACGTACAATTGAAAGAATCATTTTAAATGACTGAATATTCTGTACCTTCACCCAGATCAAGAAATTTCCAGCACCTCAGAAACCCATTGTGTGCCCTTCCCCCACCTACAGCCTCTTCCAGGATCCCTTTTCCAGCCTTCTGCTTTTTCCCTTTTATTTTTTATCCCTTCCCCTGACTTGTGTGGTGGGAACACGTGAACTATGAAACTTACAGCTGCTGTGTCACCCAGAGCAGCTGCCCCCAAGGGCTGCTTCAGGAGGCTGCCCTCCCAGGTTGGGCTCCTCTCTGCTGCTGGACCCAAGACTCTGAACCATCCGATGAACAGGCAGTCCTTCTAAGAAGGGCTCCCCTGTGAGTAAGCATGGCTCATATACTTGTGTCTACAAGTGGATCAGGGTTGGAAGAGTCTGGGCTGTTTTTAGACCTTCTGGTCAGCTGTATTTGTGTAACGAATTTTGTAATAAATAGAAAAACCCTCTGCTTGGATCAGTCCTTGTACTTTGACCTCCCCTAAGCCAAGAGCACTCCTGCCCCCTCCGAGCCATTGCATAGGAGAATCACAGCTTTTTGCTGATCAAATACACCGTAATGAGTAGAATAGCTCAAGGACCCCAGGCACACCTAGCTGCCTCCAGCCCCTCTGACTACTTGTTCATTTCTCCTGAAGTCCAGTCTGTCTCGCCTTCCCCACCTTCAAGATTCTGAGTTCACAACTGAACAGTCAGGACCCTTTCTTGTTTTCTTCCTAAGGAAGAAACAGATTCTTGAGAAAGCAGAGACAGAAAACAGCGCAGAAGAAACAGCTGCCTGACCATGGAAAGAACGTGAAACCCCAAGATAATGGACTGGAGCCGATAGTTGCCCTCCAGACACAACCCTGATGGGCTCATCACTGGCTGGGCCCACACACAGCATATAGACTCAAGAACCCATTCGTTGTTCAACAAGGTATTTATTGAACGCTTAAGTCCATGCCAGACACTTGGGAAAGAGAAATGATGACCCACGCAATGCCCCTGTTCCCAGCGGCCCTTACACTGTAGTCAAGGAAACGGACAATCAACAAAGCAACACATGAAATAACAACTTCAGACAATATGAACTCTAGAAACCAAGGTATTGTGATCAAGAAGGTAGGGGGTAGATGATTTAGATTGTCAGGAAAGGCTTCCCTGAGGAGATGGGATCTGAGCTGAGCCTTGAATGCCCAGGTATCAGATGTCTTCATACATGAGGCAGGCATTTAGGGCAGAGGGAGCAGCATCTGGAAGGTAGGAACCATCTTGTTCAAGGGGTAAGATCCGTGTAGTAAAGTCAGGAAGCAAAAGGTAAGAGAGAGGTCAGGAAGGGAGGCAGGGGACTTGCAAGGGCATGACAGGAAGCTTGAAGTTGAGGATACTTAAATGCATTAGGAATTTATCAGTTAAGACTCTTTAGGTGAAAGGAACAAAGTCATCTTAAACTAGCTTAAACAATAAAGATAATATTGGCTCACAAAACTGAAGATTAAGGAGATTATAGTCTTCAGGAATGATTTGATCAGGACTCAACCCTGCCCTCCTATGTTGGCTTCATCCTCAGGCTGGATTCCTTTTATGATGCCAAAAGTGGTTGCAGCGATACCAAGCCTCATCCCCACAACAGTACATCTAGAAAAATAGCTCAGTGGTACGGACTATCCCTCACTCACCAACTATTGTCAAGAGATAGTAAGAAAAACAGTGATCTTAGAGAGTTAGCATGTGAGTGTAGATCCACATGGAGCCCACCTTAGAAAGTGAATGAAAGCATGCATGGTTTGGATTTGGATCCTCTAAGCATGCGTCATAGAAATGTAATTCCAGATAAGCAAAGACAAGACCCAAAGGATCTAAAGAGATGGTTTAGAATAGAACACATCATGAATATTATCATTCTCTAACAGCCAGGCTTGGCTCCCATTCAAGATGATTTAAAGTAGAACTCGTCAAGTCTCTCTTCAGCTGAGAACTAACAGATAATGGGGCCACAACGCCATAGGCACCGTGCATTTTACTAAGAAAGAAACGTACAGAAAACTGACAGCAGCAGCAAGTCCAAGCCACAGCATAAGGCAAACACGCCTGGGAAGGGAGAAGTGGCAGTAGGTGGGACAGTCCGAAGAAAAATGGCCACTCAGAACGGCAGAGGCCGAAAGCATGGACTATGGCCAGGGCAGGATGGTGCAGTCATAGAACAAACAGGCCAGCCGCACTGTGAGGCCGAGCCAGCAACCACAGCGGGCTCCGGGCGGCCACCCGGGGTGGACTGTCTGCATGCGTACACAGCCCGAAAGGCAGGCAGGCAGGGTCACGGGCGGGATGGTGAGGTGCAAGGCCCCGCACAGGCCCACGTTCACCTTTACAGCCTTGTCTTTAAAAAGCAGCCCACGGGGAGGGTCACATCTGTGTAAACAGAGGACCCGCCTCTGCAGCAGGCCCCTCCCGCACCGCCGGCCCAGGCCCCAGAAATGAGTGAGAATCTCGGGACTGCCGAAAGACACCTCTGCCCCACCTAATGACACGGCAGACCACTTGGAGAATCTTTTATTGTCTTAAGACATCCGGTATTACAGGTAGAAAATACAAATTATGCTTTTAAAATAAAGGAATGAATAATCTGGTAAACATTTTGTTAAAAAGTTTTAAGGAGCTGAAGAGTGAACACCTTTCTCCTTATCAAAAAGCAAGACCTGCCTTCTCTCCACCTCTCTTCCACCCCCCATCACTCCCCCCAGCAGAGGTGTGAACTTCTCTTACATACAGAACATCTGGAATGTCTGTACACACACACACGCACACACACACACACACACACCCAGCTCCCCTCGGGCAATGGCCCAGGCACCCTGGCCCTCCTGCCAACCCAGACGCCGAGACCGGGCAGTGGTCACAGCCAAACAGCACCATGGTCATGATCACAGCTGCTCAATGCAGGAGAAATTACTAAAACGTCTTATTTTCAGGGGACACTACCCCAGCCCGTGGGTAGGGCCAAACAGCAGGCTGGGCAGGCAAGGAGGTCACCCTGGGTTGGTTTAAAGGGAATCCCTTTAAATTCACAATATCTGTTAAAAGATTGCTGGAAGGGGATGGGGAGGAGGGGTGGGTGTGCGAATACGATCCCCTCCAGAAGCAGGAGGCACTTAATTCAAGCAGACTCAATGCCCATTTCAAGGGCCACCTTTCCTTCTGCCCCTTTCCTCTCCTCTCTCAGAAGCAGTGTGGATTTCTCAGGGTGGAATGAAACAAGGTTAGTTTTCAGTAAAGGTTACAGGAAGTTGGCTGGGATTTCCCTCCCTTCAGAGAAAGGAAGCGCTGAGGAGGATGGCAGAGCTTCTCAAGGCAGGGTCCACGTGAAGGCATCAGAGATGACGACACACACACAGAAGTCCTGGGCAGAGATTTTGTAGGAAAGAACCTTCCTGTCCCCAAATCAAGCTACCACAGTTCCCAAATTCAGGCCTTCACCAGTGCCCTCCCACACCTAGGCACGTCACCCTCCCCAACGGGCTTCTCCTTCACGGCCACGGCAAAGTTTCTGTCAAGTTTATTGATGTTTGGTTTGATCAGCTCTCAGGAAAGGGTCTGGAAACAGACCCCAAGCTTAGGGCAGGAGAAGCGAGGCCGAGTCCTGATGGGTCTGTTCTGATGTTTCCTGATGGCGCTCTCTCTCCCCCAGAACATTAGCAGCCAGTGTGATGAGCCCCAAATTACCCTCACCCAGAGCAGCTGCCTCTCCGTAGAACTGGGCTTCCAGGGGTCTTGCCATTCTAGAAAAAGTTAATATCCTGAATAAGCTTTCTCTCCGTGATCATTTTGCAGGCTCCCTCCTTGCGGGATGCAGGTGAAGGGGGACGGCCAGGCACCCCCATTCTCCACCAGTCTCTCCCAACACCAGCTCCCTCAGCCTGCCGGGGGGAGGGGGCGGGTATCGAGCGTGCGTTCGGCGAAAGGTGCCATCTTCCCCCGCTAGACCAGGCCAGCTCCTGAGAGGGTTCCAGGAGGCAGAGGCACTGCCGTCCAAGCCACAGACATCCCAGCCGGTTCCCTCCAAAAGCTGCTCCGGCGAAGACCCGCGTGCCGGCAGCGAGGGCTGACCGAAGAGGTGGGGAGCGCTGGCCACCACCTTTTCTCTCAGAGATGCTCCTCGGACACAGTGGTGGCCGCTTTGCTGGTGTTGCTCTCCTCCTCCTCCTCCTCCCCCTGGAGTTTCTGCAAGGCACAACAAGCAGGCAGCCCTTGCGGTGAAGAGGCACAGGGCTCCACCCGGGGCTGGGACAGCTGCCCGTCGGGGACCGCAGCCGGCGGGGAAACCAAGAGCCGGAGGCCCCTCAGCAGCCCAAGAGCAGACAAAGGGCAGCAGGACAGCAGCTCCCGCCTCTGCCAGCGTGCTCTCTAAACGCACACACACACCGCACACACCCTCACCGTGTCACCGAAGAGAAGCCAGAAAGTCCAGCTCCCTGTGACGCCACAGCCGCCACGAACCATCCCGCCCCGCGAGCCCCTCGGGACGGGAGAGCAGCAGAGCCCACTCTCCCTCCCCATTCGGGCGGCCTGAAACTGCCCCGGATGACCACCAGGTGCCATCCGAAGTGCCAACTCCACAACGCCCACAGAAAGTCTGACTACCTGCCTCTGGAGGCAGCCGCCTGGATGAGGAATATGATAACGATGTGCAGGGAATGGAGGCAGCAGAGAGAATTTTTATAAAGGCAGGACATAAACTCAATGGCTAAAAGTATGTATATATACTTAATGCCTAGAGAAGACGACTTTGGGTCAGTCTGTTTGACTTTGTTGGGGAAAGATGGCCCAGGATTAGAAGAGTCCTCGGGCTCACGCTTGTGTAGGTGGGGCTGGAATTAAGCACGGGCCTGGAAACAATCCTGTGGGGCCCTAGGTGTATGCCGTGCCATGCTTCTTTTTTTTTTTAAAGATTTTATTTATTTATTTGACAGAGAGAGACAGCGAAAGAGGGAACACAAGCAGGGGGAGTGGGAGAGGGAGAAGCAGGCTTCCCACCGAGCAGGGAGCCCGATGCGGGGCTCGATCCCAGGACCCTGGGACCATGACCTGAGCTGAAGGCAGACGCTTAACGACTGAGCCACCCAGGCGCCCCCGTGCCATGCTTCTTACCTCAAGCACGTACCTACTGGCGGGAAGGCCTTGGCACGGGCACAGCACTGCGCCATCACCACTCGAGAGCTAGAAGAATGTCTACAGGCCCAGTGCCAACTGGACAAATGGTGCTTCTCCCCCCCCGCCGCCCCCCCCAGGGACTGTGTCGGGGCTAGTCCGCAGCAGTGGTAACAGCTGTAGAAACCCAACCTGCCCATTCTCTTGCCAGTTTGTTGCCACCAGCTCAGCCTCAGCCATGAGTAGCTTTCATTCAGGCCACCAGCAGCCTGCTGAAGTCAATCAAGCAGCCTCTCTCCTCTCGCTCACACACACGTGCCCGCCCACACACGCCTGCTCCCTCCAAAGCCAGCGCTTGGAAATCACAGCCAGAAACAGATTAGTGGGGACAGAAGTACATCCACTGTCTCTGGCCGAGAACTACCAACTGGAAGAAAAACGGAAACCCCCAAACCAAGATTTTCATCATCTAGATTAGTCATTAGCCCCAAGCTAGACATTCTGTCTTTCTCTCTCTCTCTCTTTTTTTTTTTTTTTTTTTTTTTTACCAGAACTGTGTATCTCACTGATTAGAAAGAGCAGCTCTGGCCACATCTGTTGGGCACCCTGTCCTCAGCTGGCTCTGATAATGACTTTCTGTGCCCATGGCCAGGTCTCAATTATGCTGACTGCCATGGGGCATGTAATGGTGGGCTCCAGAGGAGGGAAGCTCTGTGACAGCCCTGGCTTCCCTGGGTGTGAGCCCACCATGATTCTGACCTTCCCATAACCAGAAGCTTCCCCAGGTGCGAGTGAGGTTCAAAGACACATGGTGAGTCATCCAGGGACACAGACTTTGGAGTACCATCCCCGGATTTGTCTCCTACTCCTACTCAGTGCTATTTCCAATACTCCATACAGAAGATGACTGAGCCAACAACTCCAACCTCAATTAACAAACCTGGTCCCTGTGCACCAAGATACGGCTGCAAGAACAGTGAAATATTGGAACCACCTAAATATTAAACAAGAGGAAATGGAAATACATATATGTAGATATGAAGTGGTAGAATGTAACTGTGAAGTAAACAAGCAGGCTAGGAACCCCACCTGCACCAGGAGACCCACAGAAAACCACCCTGAACGATGGACTACAATGTTACTAGGTTATCTCCAGGTGCTAGGATTATAGGTGACCTTTTCTTTCTTCCCGTTTGCCTGTATCTGCCAACATAAACACAGATGACAAAGTAAACAGCAAAATCTCCTATCACTTGATACAATGTGTCACATTCCAAATTGAAACCTTCTCACGAGAAATCTCTCCTGTTTTATTATAGGCATCTTTTTCCCAGGCTCGCTATATATTCCAAACCCTTATGTCTCCTTGTATCTGGCCCAAGTGAAAGCCCATCCTCATGGTGGTAACGCCAGGGTCCTCACACCAGTCTAGAGAACAGCATTTCTGCTGCCTTTCGTGTCTCCCCACTTAGTTTCCTGTGGAAGGCTCCGCCCTCCACATGCTACCTGCTGCAGCCTGCCAATTCCAGAGTGTGAGACCAGAAGACAAATAATCAATGACAGCTTATCATCCATCTGCCAACATATGTCCTTACAATACTAAATATAACTCTTTCACATACCATTTTTGCCTTAGAAAATTGGCAAAGTTTTCCAAAATGATAAAGCCTCAGTGTTGGCTCTCCTACAGAGCTATAGCAATATAAATTCATAGTGTTGGTGTTCCTTTTTCGACAACAGTTTGGCAATACATATCAAGATCTCCAAAATATGCATGACCACTGATCCGTTTCTCAAGGAAATACTGTGCTTGAGAACATGCACAGAGATTCAGCTTCCAGGACATTAATCATGATATATTTGTAACAATGATTGAGAACAACCTTAACGTCCACAGACAGCAGGACTGTTAAATCATGGTTTACCCATGTGCACTCATTAAAACACTGTGTTGTAATTAGAAGTATGTTGTAAAAGAAAAATGACCTGATAAGGTGTTCACAAGTAAAAAAGCAGATAGAAGATTCCATTTTTGTTTTAAAAATATTTACATATCCATGTATAAATATATACAGATATATATATATACATATTATATGTAGATATAGACATGTAAGTAATTGCAAAAACAAACAGCATTTCATCTCTAGGTGATGATATTACAGGACGATTTTTAAATTTTGTATACTTTTCTGTATTTTAGCTTTCCTACAAAGAACATGTATTCCCTCTGTAATAGGTTCTGGGTGGCTTATTTGTTTTTTAAGTAATATCCCACTTTTCCTCCTCAGATTTGAAATTGCTTTCATCCTGGCTTAGATTTGATACCTAACATTTTGGTTAGAATAGTCCCTAGCTGATTAAAGCAGATGGGAAACTCTTTTCTGTTCTAAATCATACTCCTAGTCCTCCCCCTTCTGCCACCATAAGCTCCTACTCCCTGACTTGCCCTTTTAGAGCCTTACTGGAAATGCACGGGCTCCAGTCCCTCCATCCCCATGGCACTGCCTAAGGGGCTGTAACACGCCAGGAGAACCACTGCCTCGGGGGCACCACCACCATGGTCGAGGTAGGCTCCCACCTTTCCTCTCCAGCCACTGACCCCAGGCTGAAAGCAGTGCAGCCAGGGTCTCAGGACTTGTCTCAGGATCCAAGGAGTGGGCGATGCTCAGCAGACTGTGACAACAGTGACGTGCTCTGGGGACCACAGCAGGGAGGCCAGGAGAAGGGAAGGAAGCAGAAGAGTCCGGGAAAGAGCAGACACAAAAGCCATGCTGAACACCCACCCAGGAAACTCTTGGGTGCCATGTTTATGCGAGTTGAGCTGGTCTCACGGCCTCCAGAGAACCAGTCCACTCTGGGAGCACCCCCCCACCCCCAGGCCCACCCATGCTGCCATATCCTCAAACAAAGCCTGGGACCCACCTCTCAAAGCTTCCACATACTCACATTCTCAGGAGTTTCGTTGTTTGCTTTCTGCCTCCGAAGATCTGCCCTAATGAATGCTGAGATCAAGAGATTGAGAAAGAACAACAAAGACACAATTAATAAGAGACCAATGATGAAGGTCACCCAAGAGAGGGAGCCCTCATTTTCCTAAGGGTCACAGGTATCTCAGACCTACTGTAGATATTCCAGGGAGATGGAGGTTCTACCCACCAACTTGACAAAGCCTGGGGATCACTGATGTCCCTACAGGCAGAAGCCAAGGATGACACTGGCTTTCATTTATAGATCAGTTATACTGGCCAGGGAGTTTGCACATGTTGCTCCAATCCTTACAACAACTCCCATTTTATAGATTAAGAAACTGAGCCTTCCAGAAGTTGGTCCACTTGTCCAAGGTCAAACAGCTATGGAGGTCAGTGTCACAGTCTGGGATGCAAAAAAGGGTCTTTTGACGCCAAATCCCAGGCTCATTCCACCAAACCATGCTCCTGCTTCTCAAACACATTTCCTTCCCCTCTGCCCATCTGCACGTGTACCCCCAATCTGTATGATCCGTCAAAACACTGAAGTCTCAAATTGCCAACAGCCTAAGCCCACGAGCAGCCTGAGTGAGCATCATCTTGTCTTGAGGCCCCAACTCACCAGTGAGGGCCGCCCCAAGGGTGAGGAAAACACAGAGAAAGATGTTCCCAGGCATGGTTCCATAGTTGTCAATAATCTGGCCCTGGGAGATGGTGAAGATGATCCCGAATACCTGGAAAGGCACATAGAAGACTGAGAACAGGGCCCGGCCAACTAGCCCATGAGAGAACTGAGCTACCATGATACAATGCCTGTGGCAGCCAAGTCAAGTAGGAAACAAAGAGCCACTGCTTTGGGGCCACCACCAAACAAGAGCCCTACCTGGGCAGACACATTCAGGAGGCCAGACGACATGCCTTCTGATTCTGGGTATGTCAGCTCCACGGCAAACTCAAATCCCAGCGGGAGGTAGCCAGTCATGAAGAAGCTGAAGACCAGATCACAGAAACAAGGTGATGGAGAAATTCGAGAGCAAGAAGGATAAGGAGCCCACCTCCTCCCTTAGAATTCCTTTTCCTGTTTTGTTTCTGGTCATCAAGACATTCCAGGCCTTTGAATAATCAGGCCATCCCTCAGGTGGCCATACCAAGGAAAGAGAGGCCCCCACAGCTCAAGAAGAAGTTCATATGTAGGCTTCATGCTCAGGAGCCCCCGGGGGTCTCCTGCTTCTTCTATGTCCAGCCATCAATTACAGACAGGGAATGGGGGATGCCTTCTATGTCCAGCCATCAATTGGCAGAAGGGAATGGGGGATGCCTGCAGTGTTCAGTCCTCAGCTGAGAAATTCTGTGTCATGGGTCCCCAGGCCCTGTGCTGGGAGTGGGAAGTCCCTGGACACTGAACAGCCTCTCCATGCTCTCTGGGACCTGGAAGGAGGATCTCAGAGTCCTCCTTTTTCCCTCTGGAGAGTCACCAGCTGAGAAAGACTGAGTGTCTGTCTGTCTCTGTCTGTCTTCCTCTCTCACACATACATTCATATAGTGCCCACAGGAAAATAACTGGGATGTGAAGCTAAGCAGAGACCCCTGTGGAAAGTGTGCCGTTTCCTGTGCTTTCTCATACAACAGGTCCAGAAAATTCCAACTCTAATTTCTTATATCTGTACCACACTTCGTGCTGCTTTCACACTTACTTCTCTCTCACTCCTTGCAACAACTATACAAGACAGGCCACTCTCATCTTCATTTACAGATGAGGAAACTGAGGCTCAGAGCAGTTAAGTGATGCACCTGTCATCTAAAGATCAGCAGTGGAACCAAGACCAGGACCTAGACTTCCTGATTCCCAGCCCTGTGCACTTCCTCCGACCCCGCACTGTCCCAGGCAGAGCTACAAAAGACTCTAAACATTTCCTAGCCTCCCTGAGGTCTGTGAAGGACAAACTCCATCCCAACAGCATGGAAGGCCCGGGCAGCCTTTTGAAGTGCTGTAAGTAAACAAGACCTCTGGCCACGATTTCCACATCTCCAGAGGTCAATGAGAAGGCAGCAAAGGGGTCAGTGTTGCTTCCAAGGATGTCGGCAGCTCTAGGAGCCATGGGACGCTGCTTTCCAGTTAGACAAGTCAGAGGTCAAACTTACCCCATTGTGCCAGCAGTGATGAACACGACCCACAGATATCCCAGGTTCAAGGTCAATGTGTACACCACCATGCCCACTAAGGTCATGATGTAGACCACCAGGGTTGTCTCCCTACAAGCAGAGGCAAAGACATTGAGTCATACACTTCTGACTGTAACAAGATCATTCATTCATCCATCCATCCATCCATCCATCCATTCATTATACAAGTATCGATTGGGCACCTGCTATGTGCCAAGCCCTCTGCTGTGTGCTGGGACATCTGCTCTCAGAACTTTCTGTCCATGAGGTTGATGGACACTGAACCAATGATCACACAAATGGTTACTTAATTACACTTTGGCCAGTGCTACAAAGGGGAGGCTCAGGAGAGGATGAAGCCTTCTTGCTACATACGTGTGTTCGACTCCTGCAGAACCCTTTCAACAATATCAAGCTGCAGCCCAAGCAAGAAGGGCACAACCCTCTCCCTTCCTCGTCCTCCACCAAATAAACACAGAACAAGTATCAGCTACTGTCAGGCAGCATGGCGTGTGGGACTATCCCAGAAGCCACCTCATTCTGCTGGTCTGCTTTGCCCCAAGAGCCCATGGCCATGCTGGGCAGTGAGCTGACTTTCAGATTCTCTGTCATCTCGAGGTTCTTCCTGTTGCCACTGGTGCAGGTGCAGCACAGATTTTTCACCGAACCTGAACTACTCTGCTCCAGGCAGCAGAAAGTAAGTGAGAACATTCTCCAGCCCTGAACTAAGCGCTTGACTCCCAAGCCAAAGCGAGAAAGCTCTGCCCACTCCCCGTGACATTCCCCTTTGCCGGTCCCCTCAGACGGACCATCAGCAGCCTGCTGCTCTCTGTTTGGGGTTCACCCTGCTTGCACCCCTCCCCACATTTCTCCTCCCATGTTGCCCACTCGTGACTCTGCTGCAGCCTCAGCCCTGCAGCTGGACTTGTGTTCCTCTCCCTGTCCTGCTTATGGCAGGCCGCGGGCTCCGCACATCCCTCTGCCCGCCTGCCACAAAATGAGGACTCAGAGACGGAAAGCTGAAAGCTGAAAGCCTTCACGCATCCCCCCTGAAACAAGAAACACGGTGGGGGCGCCAGCAGACGTACACTGTGGTTTTATCAAACTAATCCCGCATTTATTGGGTGCTGGGAATTCTATTAAGCACTTCGCATGCATTTCTTATTGCACTCAAGCCTGACAAAAGTCCTGCAAGAAAAGGATGACTATCCCTAATTTTGCAAATGAGGAAACTGAGGCTCAGACCAATTAAGTTACTTATTCAGAATCACCCAATGAGTAAATGCAGAGCTGGGATTTGGACCCAGCGCTGGGATCTGAAACCTACGCTGCTCTTTCTACTGCTGCACACAGGACCTAATACACTAATACACACGGACACGCTACAGGCTTGCATCTTCGGGAAAGCTCAAAGCCAGAGGCTGCAGAGGATGCCCCTCCCACCTGGGGCTTCAAAGCAGCTGCTGAAGGCAGAGGGGCTTCCTCGTCCTCCATCCTGCACCCTCATCTGGTCCCACCCACCCCGCAGAAGGCAACTTCATGGATACCAGTTTCTTTTGCCGGCCACACAAGCCCCTCTTTTGCTGTATTTGCTTAACCATAGCTTCAT
The DNA here is from genome assembly GCF_011800145.1 of Mirounga leonina. Classification (NCBI taxonomy): domain Eukaryota; kingdom Metazoa; phylum Chordata; class Mammalia; order Carnivora; family Phocidae; genus Mirounga; species Mirounga leonina. The sequence continues at coordinate 25,903,338 of NW_023270825.1, forward strand.
GTTAAACCACTGGCCCATTTAGAAAAACTGTAAGTAGTCCCAGCCTCAAATAACGGGATATGACCCACCCAATTTCCAGCCCCCAAACCAAACGGGACAAATCTGGGAGCCACGGGGAGAAGAGAACGGGCACCAAAATGCCCTGATCACAGAGCATCCTTTCTCTGTCCGGGTCGTAGCGCAGGGTGAAGGGCATCTCATGCTGAAGGCCAGAGTTAGACATCAGTGATGCCAGCAAACGGTGGCGTCTATGTTCTGAAGTGTGCCCTCAGCCCTTTCCCTATATTTTCTAGTTCTTCTCAGCCATCTGGCTGCCCACATCCCAGCCCAGCTGTCGTTCCAATCCTTCCCCTCTCCCGCCATAGAGCAAGCCCTGGGAGAAGGGACACTGCTGTTCACCGGTTTGGGGGTGGCCAGTCCTCACTGCTCTCGGGCCTGGCCGAAGCAAGCCACTGACAGATAGATGGCAGAGACGAGATGGCAGCCAAGCTCCGCCCGCCAGCAGTCATTAAGCCACGCCAGGCTCCACGTCGCGTTCAGCCAGGCAACCACATCCCCAGGGATGACCTCAACTGGCCTTTGTCTGGGGCAGCCAGAGTGAGACCTGGTCTAACCAGAGCCTCACAGAAGCGGGTTTGTGTGGCAGAGAACAGGTCTGCCACTGTCTGTCGCCTCCAGACACGGGGAGCTTTGGAGGCCTCAACAAAGCAGCTGCCCTGCCCCAGTGTAGGACAAACCTGGCAGCTACCCAGTTGACCAGTATTAATTGAGCACCCAGTGCATGCTCAGCACTGGAAAGGAGCAACAAGAAGGGAAGGGTGTTGGGTCTCCATTCTCCAGAGCCTTTTTCTAAGCCTGGCTATTGACTTGAGGCACCTGGGTGGGTTGCTCTTTACAAATGCAGTTTCCCCCACTGAACTGGCATCCATGAGGATGGGGGCCAGGAATCTATTTTTGATAAGCGTCCTGGGTTAGCCTGGCATACACTAAAATCTTAGAAAGACTGCTCTGAGCTCCTGGAAACACACTGGGCATTCAGGCCCAAAGCACATCACAATATTCACGAAGGAGATATAAGCAGTTGCAAGATGATACAGTGTAAGCCAGAGGAAGCCCAGACACCTTGGTTAGCCCCTAGGAGCCAGGGGAATGGGGCAGGGGATCACTTCCTCATTGCCACTCTTTGGGGTTTCCATAAGCTTTCCAACTGCTGGCATTTTTCTACATTCATTTTCATTTCTCCCTCATTTGCCCCTTCTGCAAACTACATGGGGCAATGGGGAAGAGTACTGTGCTAGGCCTCTTGTCCTCCATCTCTAATCTCATCAAGATCCCCCACGGAATGTGTACTATTTCCCTCATTTTATAAATGGAAAAACTGAGGCTTAGAGAAGATAAATGTGAAGACCACTGAGACCCCCAGCTGCTGCACCCAACCCTTTGGAGTCATATTGCCGAGGAATGTGTCATTTCAAAACATGGGTCCCCAATTCTCAGTCCAAGAGGAGGTCACTTACTTGTAGGTTTTGGACCTATCCAGCCAGATGCCTGAGATCACAGCCCCAAGCATTCCTGCAATGACGATGGTCAGGCCGATTCTTCCAGCATTCACTTCTTCCCCCTGGGAAAACCACAGCCCCAGTGATCACCCAGCAACGGGACAAGACACCAGACAGAGCACAGTCACCAAGAGGTGACAGGGGAAAGGCAAGTAACTCAGGCTCCATTAGAGCCTATTCTCTGAACGTACCAGGGCAAGATGGCCTTTAAGAAGCTGCCAGTGGAGAGAGACTCCTAGAATGGTTGCTCCTCCCAATCTAATATAACCCAGATGTGTGCGCATGATCCTGGATGCTGAGGTCAACCAAACTGTCCTAGACCCAATTTGAAGTAGATCTTTGTAAATTTAATCCTTACGGCAACCCTTTTATCTTATTTATCATTATCCCCATTTCACAAATGGGGAGACCGAAATACATATATCCAAATATTCTGTACTTAGTTGTTTGGTTTTTTTTTTTTTGAGCTATTGGTGCCAAAAGGAATGGGAAGATAACCATTATATCATCTCATTTACTTCTCAAAATTCCCCACCATAAGGTTAGAAATCAATATTCTACACTTTACAGATGAAAAAAACTGAGGCACAGTGAGATTAACCTGCTAGCCAGAGGTCGTGTGGCATTTATTAAGTGCAGAGCTAGGATCTGAACTCAGACCTATCAAACTCCAAAACTGGAACACATTAGCCACAGTGGCCTACCACTTCTGCAAGTGTGAGACCCTTGTCCTTTCAAAAGGGGGTTGGACCTGGGATTCCCGACTCCAGGACACATAGTATCCCACTCCCAGGATCCAGCCCTTGCTGGTTCTGGAAATATTTAAGAAATGCTTTCAGGGATGCCTGGGTGGCTCAGTCGGTTAAGCCTCTGCCTTCAGCTCAGGGCATGATCCCAGGGTCCTGGGATGGAGTCCCGCATCGGTCTCCTTGCTCAGCAGGGAGCCTGCTTCTCCCTCTGCCTCTGCCCCTCCCCCTCCTCGTGTGTTCTCTCTCCTCTCTCTCTGACAAATAAATAAAATCTTTAAAAAAAAAAAGAAATGCTTTCAGTCGAGCAACTAAGAATTCAAAATTAAACTCTGCCCCTATTTTACAAATTAAATCTTTCATACATGATCTATAGGTCTGTATGTTTACCTACTGGATTGCTAGGCACCACGCCATGTGCTTTACATACATGGAGCATATGAATATATATATCTATATGCACACACACATACATAGTATTATTTACTTTCTAATCCTAAAAAATAATCTTTCAATAAGTAATTATGTTTCTGTTGCAGGAAGGAGAATGAGAGCTCAGAGAGGCTAACCAGCTTGTCACACAATTTAGAGGCACCAGAGCCAGAGGAGATCCAGGGCGGTCTCCCTCCAAATCCCATAAGCATACCACCATACCACGCTGCCTAGAACTGCGGGGGGGGGGGGGGTGGCGGCGGGGAGACTAGAGCTAACTGCTGCCCCAGGTCCTGCTGAGATGGACAGAAATCTCACGCTCTTCAGGTCCAGCATGCTCGCGGGACTACCTTACCGGGTAGTGCAAGATCACCATGCGATTCAGCAGAGTGGACAAGGCATAAAAAACACCAGCATTCAGACCTGAAAGAGAGAGGGAGACACACTGCATTAGGAACAGCCTTCTGCTGGGGCCATTGCTAACTTCTCCCCCTGGCAGGTAGGGAGGTCAGAAATCCTCATCCTTGTTGCCATTGTGAGTGGTGTCCTCAGAAAGTAGGAGGCTACTCTGCAGTTTCTGTCAAAGACTCCAAAACAACCCAAAGTAACCATTTTAACCATTTCTTAGCCCACACCACTGCCCTCTGATCCCTTTAAGCCTGCCCTGGAAACAAGGCTCTAGAAAGCATTACTCCCAGGTCAGAACCATCTACATTCTTCTCAAGCATTGACCTACTGACCTACAGGGTCAGCAGAACTACTGGACACCTTCATCTCCTCCTGATGACCTGTTCCCTCTCCAGACTGCTCCAGGCCTCTGACCCCCACATCACTCCTTCTGTGGGTGGTTTCTCTTTTCTGTCCCCATTCCTCCTTCAGCTTTCTTCTTGGTCCAATATCACACAAAATCTTATATCTGAAACCAGAAAGGACCCTAAAGAGCATTGAGCTGACTCTCCTAACTCATCAATTCATCCAACGAATAAATGGAGCACCTAGAATATACTGTAAGAATCCATGAGGCCATTTGTCCATAGCTATACAGTCAGCTAATAGCTAAGATGAGACTGGAACTGACCCAACGGCGATGATGAGGATGAGGATGAGGATGAAGATGCTGATGTTGATGTTGAGGATGATGGTGAGGACGATGGTGAGGAAGATGATAGTGAGGAGGGTGATGGTGAGGAGGATGGTGAGGAGGAGGAGGATGGTGAGGAGGATGATGGTGAGGAGGATAATGGTGAGGAGGATGATGGTGAGAAGGATGATGGTGAGGAGGAGGGTGGGGAGGAGGAGGGTGGCAGTAGCACATACTTATGTACTAGACACTGTTGTAAGTACCTTACAATCCTCATAGCAAGGTAGGTAATATTATCATCCCCATTTTATAGATGAGAAAAATGCACAGAGTTTAAAAACAAATACAGAAAGTCACTTTATAATGTTCACCAGGGGTCTTTTTAATTTTAACTAATTTTGAGGCTCACAAGACCATCACGGCACACGACATTAGATACACTTAGAAGACTCTAAGTAACAGGACACAGCTTGAGAGCAGGGCAGCCTCAGGGGTTCCTCTCCCACGAACCCCAGACCGTGGAACCATCCAGAAGCTATCCTCTGGCCCCACGGTGATGGCACAGGTGCAGGGCAATGTGGGTATGGCAACCACCCTGGTTTAACACCTTACAGGAGCGACTATTGCTTGTAGCATCTCCACAGGCATAGCTTTGGGGGCCCCCTAGAGGACAGGTCAGTGAAAAGAGTCACCATACTCAGAGAAGCACAAAGAATGGCCTCCTACCAGATACGAAAACGTCCCCCAGTCCAGATAGTCACTTTTATCACGAGGTCATCTTTATCATACGAGATGCTGCCTAAATGCCATTCACTTACTCCCTTTATCAGGTTCCCACAGAAATGAGACACAAAGTTAAGTGCAGGAGTTTAAAAATGCAGATTCCTGGGCTCCACCCTGGATCTACTAAATCTGATTCTCCTGGAATGGAGCTAGGAATCTGTAATTTAAAAATAACAGCAGGCACCTGCGTGGCTCAGTCAGCTGAGTGTCACACTCTTGATTTCGACTCAGGTCATGATCTCCAGGTCATGAGACTGAGCCCCGTGTTGGGCTCCATGCTCAGTGGGGAGTCTTCTTGCCCCTGTCCCTCCCCCTCTGCCACTCCCCCGCCCCGCGACTCGCTCAAACATTCTCTCTCTCTCTCTCTCTCTGTCTCTATCTTAAATAAATAAATAAAATATTTTAAAAAAAACAACAACAATAACAGGGGCGCCTCGGTGGCTCAGTCGGTTAAGCGTCTGACTCTTGATCTCAGCTCAGGTCTTGATCTGAGGGTCTTGAGTTCAAGTGTAGAGCCCACTTAAACAACAACAACAATAACAACAACAACCCTGGTCATTTCTTAGACTCAGTAGAGTTCAGAAATAAATGACCTTGGGAATCCAGAAGACCCAAGACCAGGCCTGGGCTCCCAGGTGCTGGGGTTAACATGGTGGCAACTGGGATGGGAAGGGGCTTCAAGACCATGAGAATGACCCATAACACACCTACTTTAGATATGCTTAACCCTGCTGCAAACCAGAATCACCTAGAATGCTTTTTAAGAGCAGATTCCCAGGCCCTTACCCAGACTTTCTGAAACTGAATTTCTAGAAGAAAGGCAGGGAAATCCAGTCATGCACTCAACCAAGCACCCCAGGGGAGTCTATCATCAGGCAAGCTTGGGAAACACTGATCCCAGATCCTATCTCTGGGTTCTGGATATTCTGTGTTCATTTCCCTTGGGTCCTTCCTGAATGTGTAGTAAACCTTCATTTTATTTTATTTATTTATTTTTTTAAAGATTTTATTTATTTATTTGAGAGAGAATGAGAGAGAGCACATGAGAGGGGGGAGGGTCAGAGGGAGAAGCAGACTCCCTGCCCAGCAGGGAGCCCGATGCGGGACTCGATCCCGGGACTCCAGGATCATGACCTGAGCCGAAGGCAGTCGCTTAACCGACTGAGCCACCCAGGCGCCCTAAACCTTCATTTTAAAGGGCCAGCCTCACCGCAGCAAAGATTCAGGAAATTACAAGAAGGATATTATGCCCACTCCCAAGCAGGATCTGAGAGGGGGCACAATCACCCTCCCTAAACCCATGGAGGGTGGGCAGTAGTAAAGCCCTTGAAAGCCCCAAGGGAAGGTGATAATCTTCTAGTGTTGGGCTCTGAGTTTGGATGCCCACTACTGGAAGATTATTCAGAAGCATAGCTGAAGGCCAGGCTGGGGGATAACATGGAAAAGTATTCCCTTTGAGGACATTCTTTAGAAGAGGAGCCTTTTCAACAACTTTTTTCAACATGGCAATTGTTGCGCCATTGATGATAAGGCAGTAGAGGAGGCCATGTGAAAGCAGGGCCTAGGGACTCAAGGAGAAGGTAGCCAAAGAAAGGTTATTCTCTTACCCCACACTCCCTCCCACCTCTGCTGATACACATCCTAAGACCCGTCCTGCCCCCAGACTCTGACAGACCTGGAGAGAGGATGGTTCCAGCCCTGGGTCTTCCTGCATTGCCAAACCTGGAGAAGGGGTGGGTGGTGGTGGTATTTTACTAGAGGAAGAGGCAGTTTTTTATTCCTGTAATATTTCAGCAACATCAAACACAAACCCCATCTCTGTCCCCTCCCCTCTAAGTTGGGCTGCCAGATTTAGAAGAAAAACAAAAACAACCCATCCAGTTACAATTTGAATTTCAGGTAACACTTTTTTAGCATAAATATGCCCCCAATACTCCATGGGACGTTTATGCTGAAAAGAATGTGCTGTTTACCTGAAATTCAAATTTAGCTGGATAGCCCTAATTTTATCTCTCAAACCTACCACTAAGGGTATAACCACAGGCCTACAAGTAAAAGCCCCTGGAATTCCTCCAAAGCCCTCACCAGGCTCCACTCTGGGCAGCTGACTCAGCAGTTTGGAGAAGCACTTGGAAAGCCACTAAAAAGACAGTACTGGACATCCCACCAGCTACATGGGAGCTACTCCCTACTTGGTGAAATCCAGTTCAGACCAACAAAAGAATGTAGGAAATCAAGTTTACCAATGCAACAGCAATGTGGATTCATGCAGCATCTACTTGCAATTGCTTTAAAAGCTTTCATCTCCACTCAGAGCACTCCAATGGAAAGCAAATTTACTTCTTATTTTCTGAGATTATTATTTCATGGGCAAAGGATGGGTGAAGGAGGTACACTCAGTAATTGGCAGAGCTGACATCAAAACTCAGATTTCTTATTCCTTATGGGCCAACTCTGAATTCACCACTCCAGCATTCAAGGCTCTTACTCAAAGATGTATTTACTCATGTCCAGCAAATGTGCCTGTGAAAGGCTGTCATCTGCTCGATTCAAGCCACATGCTCTTAAGTGCATATAATTCAGAGGAAAATATGAACATCATATATACAATATAAAAAGTATGAATTATTTCCTTCTTCAAAGCCCAACCTGAAACTGCAGGAAGGATGGGGGACATTCTGGAGAGCTTCAAAGCATCTAGCTGAATTTATAGAGGGTTTTGTTTGTAATTGGAAGCAAAGATTTAATTTGGAAGAGAGCAGTGATTCTTAGGTGGACTGAGTCCCAAACACTGCCTTTACATGACCTCTAAGCCTTAGAGAGACGCTAAAGTCAAGACCCCATCCTTTCTAAATCCCATAGATGGCTGGTCAATATAAGTTGATCCTGCTTCAAAAACCCCGGAACTCTAGTAGATTTGCATCTTAGGAGAAGGCAACTCCCAGGCAACTGGTCTGGAGGATTGAATCTGAAGAAGGACTTACTTACTCCCCTAGGTAGACCCAAAGACCACTCAGACAAGTGGGGCTTAAAAGAGCTCTGTCTCTGTCTCTAAGATGTTCCTTTCTCCATAGGGAGGCAAAAATGGCATGGCGGTCAGGAAGATGGGCTCTGGCATCAGACAGACAGAAGTTTAAATCCAAGCTCTGTTGCTTGCTAGCTTTCCAGTTGTGGGCACAGAACTAAATAGAGCCTCAGCTTCCTCATATATAAAATGGAATGGAGTTAAGAACTGATGTCATGGGTTTGTTTTGAAGATTAAATGTGATAATCCATGTAAAGCACTTAACATAGTACCTGACACACAGTAATGGCTCAATAAAATTCTTTCCAAATCTATGATTAAGCCTAAAAACCATTTCCTTGTTGGTCAAGAGCTTAGTCATCAAGTCCAATTATCTATCATGGAAAAAGGCTTGCAGTTTTCTGACTATAATGAACTATATGCAAACATCCAGATTAGTTTAACTCTCTCTCACTGGAATAAACCCAGGCCTTTGAGGAAAAAAAAATTAATTAATTCTATCTATACAATGGAGTCAAATGCTCCTAGAGACTCAGAAGAGAATTGCTTTTCTGGCTAACGCTATCCCAGTTTAAATGACAACTTACTTCCACCCTTTCTCTCCTCACCTTCTGAGATTACCGTTATGCATATGTTGGTTTGCTTCATGGTTTCCCACAGGTCTCAGGGGCTCGGCTTATTTTTCTTCATTTTTTATTCTTTCTGTTCCTCAGACAGGATAATTTCATTTGATCTATCTTCAAGTTCACTGATTCTTTCTGCTGACAGCTCAAATCTGATTTTGAGCCCTCCAGGGCGTTTTCCATTTTAGTTAGTGTATTTTCAATTCCAGAATTTCTATTTGGTTCTTTTTTATTCCTGTCTTTATCGATATTCTCTATTTGGTAAGACATTATTCTCCATCTTTTTTTCATTCTTTAGGCATGGGTTCTTTAGTTCTTTGAACATATTTATATTGTTGATTTATAATCTTTATTATGTCTAACGTCAGGGCTTCCTCAGGAAGAGTTTCTATTAAGTGCTTTTTTTCCCTTGTGTATGAGTCTTACTTTCCTATTTCTTTGCATGTCTCATAGTCTTTTAGTAAAGCTGGACATTTTAAATACCATGTCAACTTTGGAAATGAGATTCTCCTCCCTCCTCAGGATTTGTTGCTGTTGCTGCTATTTGTGACTCTCCTGGACTAATTTTGTAAAGTTTGTATTCTTTGTCATGTGCAGCCGCTGAAGTTTCTGCTTCATCAGTTAGTGGTGAGGTAATGATTAGACAGAGATTCCCTTAAATACCTTAAACCAGTAAGTCTCCACCTTTGCCAAGGACCTCCTCTGTGTGGGGGTTGGGCTTCTCCCTCAATGCTCCAGCAGGCAGGTGTCAACTCTGCCTTAGCCTTCACTTCCTCCTTGCACAGAGCCTCAAGGTCAGCCAGAGGTGAGAGTTTAGGGCTTTGTCAGGTCTTTCCTGGTAATGTAGACATGGACTTCTAGATTCCTAAGAATATGTCAGAGCTTTTCAAAGCCCCGATGACCATCTCATTCTCTAGATTTTTGTTTCAAGATTTTTGGCCAGCTTCCTGTTTACCCCAACTGGTATTCTACCTTAGGCAGCTACAATGCTAAACAGTGATTGTTTTCAACAAATGCCCTGGAAATAGTGCTTTTCCCACAGAGCAAGCTCTGAGTCAGGTTAAATAAAAGCAAGTCCTCTGAATGGGGCTCTTCTAGAGAACTGTCAGATATCAAATAATGACCTAGGAATGGGGCTTTTGGGGGAGGTCCAAAATTGTTTTTGCCCCATCAAGTGTCTGTGAGGCTGCTGGTTCTCACAACTACCATGGCTGCTAGGCTGCTGGTTGTCAAGGCTACCACAGAGACTGGGAGAGGCGGATCGGAATAGGGCAAGTTAAAACACAAAGCTCACTGTGCTTGCCATTATTCAGCCATTTTTTTCTTGAATAAATGTCCCTTGGATTGTTGCAAACCTTTGTTGTAGAGTTCTGAAAATTTGATTTTGACAATGTTTGCCAGTGTACTTGTTGCTTTACGGAAGAACAAATTATTCAAGGTCCTCACTCTACCATTCCAGAAGTGCTTCCCTATTTATTTCCTGTGTTATCATTTAACCAAATAGATGAATGTCCAGAAGTATAGTATTAAAACCACTCTGCCGAATTAAAGACCATATAAGCAACCAGCCATGCAAGAGGGGAAGAGGAAGAGTTGCTTTTCTCCCCCACCTCTAGACTGGGATCATTGCCCAGTTATCACCACTATCCTCATTCTCATCCATAGAAAATATTTATTAAGCACTCATCTGCCCTAGAATCCCAAAGTAGGCCTCAAATACCCTGATGTCAGATGCAATAAGAGTTATGGCGTTCAAAGGTCAATGCACTTGAGATGTTTAACTCAGGAAAAGTGAAAGTTCTCAGAGCCACGCCATACTGAATCTGCAAGGGATCCCAAAGGTCATGTGGCTTTATTATCCATCTAGATAGCCTGACATTCTCCACAATATCCCCACTAAGTAGTTGGTCCCATCTACACTTGAATGCCTCCCACTGATGGGCAACTCACATAACTTCTTTAGTTGGATATCTTAAGTATTGGAAACTCTGTCTTTATATTGTGGGTGAAGGCAGAGACATACTCAGAACTGAAAAGCTGGAGAGAATGAGAAACAGAGACCTGAGACCTTGAAGATTAATCTGCTCATCCAGCACTTTTCCGGGTGAGAGATCACTTATTTTTGTGAGTGCCTGAAAAATAGGCGTGCCCCTCTCCTGTGGATGATACTACCTCTTGTCTAGTGCCTCAGCAGATAAACACTCTAATTTAGATAAAGAGCATGATAAGCCTAACATGAAACTCTGGCACAGTTCTACAAAGGGGCATAGGCATTAATTGTGTAATCTTTGGAGTTAGATAAACCTGTATTTGAATCCTGGCTCTGCCAATTCAAAGCTGTGTCTTCTTGAGCTACTTAGCCTGTCTTGAGTTTCAGTTTTCTCATCTGTTGAAAAAGGATAACTATGGTACCTACCTCACATGGGTGTGGTGAGAGTTAAATAAATAAAATCATATATGAAAAGTCTTGGCACATAGTAAATGCTATTGTAAATACATTTACATAAAATGCAAGGTTTGTACAGAAAACAAGGTTTTGTACAGAAAATACAAGGTTTGTACAGAAAACAAGGTTATAGCCAACTGGGGTTTCAGTAAGCATAAATTACATCACACCAACCTCGTTTCTTTTTTTCTTATGGTTACGAAGCATGTTACACAACTGTTGACTCTTGATTTTAAACAAACTAACTAGTAGGGGCACCTGGGTGGCTCAGTTGGTTGAGTGTCTGACTCTTGGTCTCAGCTTGGGTCATGATCTGGGGGTCATGGGATCGAGCCCTGTTTCGGGCTCCCTGCTCAGCAGAGAGTCTGCTTCCTCTCTCCCTCTGCTCTTCCCCCTGCTCATGTACCTTTTCTCTCTCTCTCTCTCTCTCTCTCCCTCTCTACAATAAGTAAAATAAAATCTTAAAAAAAAATTTTAATGCATAAATATTCAAATGTATCTTACCAAAAGCCAAAAAAAGTGAAATAAAAGAGGGATATTGTCTTGCATTCAGGTAAAAAGGAGTCAGTGTTACAAAATGACAGAGGATTGGTTGAGGAGTGGTTTATGTGGCAAGACTCATACATGCACTCATTCATTCATTCATTCATTCATTCACTAAATAACTGTTAGAGTGTCCACTCCAGGCTGGCCACTGCTGAGGAACTATAAAAATGAAAAGCCATAAATCCCCACTCTTGGGATGTTCACAGTCTAGGGGCAAGACAGACCTGGAAAATTTTTTTTTAATGGTTCAGTGTTAAGATGTACCAGGAACAGCATAATAAAAGAGGTAAAGGTCACCTTTATAGCAGTGATACTCAGATGAGACTTGGAGGATCAGCAGGCATTTGTCAGACAACTTGACATGGGGAGGAATGGTTTTCTAGGTGAACTTTACAGAACATGCAAAGGCCCTGAGGTACAGCTGACTCTCTGGTTGACCCTGAGCAATAGCTTTATATACACATTTGGGATTTGGAAAGAGTAAGACACATAGACACATCAGGTCTCTTGTCTCACATTCCCAATTTAAATACACTCCTGGACACATGTGCACCTTACCGTAGGTGATGACGAGCAGCACAAAGTTGAGGTTTTTGAAGATCCGGACAATGGAACTTAAGTACGAAGCATCAGGGGATGCCAAGGCATAACTCAGGGACTGGGCCCTGCTGGGGGAATGTTTAGGCTTCTCCTTGAATACTGAAAGGAAAGGAACAGAGAGATCACTGAAAATCCCCATGACCCCACCCCTGCAGAGCTGACACATGGACAAGAGCTGGCTCCCTCATCTAGAAGAAGTTAAGACTCGAAAAGGAAATATTAATTCTTCAATTAAATCCTTCAACCCCTCCTTTCTTGAAACTGTTTCTCACCACCTGTGACTGAGTGAGGTCTTTTAATTACTTTTTCTTCATGGCCTCTCAATGGCTGCACTCCTTGGGTCTCCCAGGCAGTGTTCAAGGATCAAGGAGTTCCATACTAAATCAGCAAATAACATTCCGCAGAGCACAGAAACTAATATAATAGTAATACATGGCTAGAAAGGAAGCGAGAGCTGAGGTTTTGGGATTAGTGAGCCCAGTGAATGGCTTAGCACCAGAGCTCCTCCCGAGGGGGCAGGGACGGTGTCCCTGCTTAGCAGAGAGCCTGGCACAATGCAGCCAAGGAATATTCCCTAAATAAGTGAAAAGATCTTCTATTGAAAAAACCTCAAGTCCATTCCTAGTTTGTCAAAGTCTGAGTCTAATGTCTGCCTCCTGAAGAGACAAGAGAATTAACACATACCCTGCAGGAGTGGTCACTGTGATATGAAGGACTGGGGAGGGACAGGACAGAAGGGAATGAAACCCATTCATTTTATATTCGATTTTCAGCACAGCTGGTACAATCAATTTGATGGCATTGGTCACTGTTCAGGTTCTGGGGGCAGATAAGTGTAACCAGTAGTTTGGCTAAATTGCCCCCGAAGTTGGATCCAGGCAAGCTCCATGTAGCCTTCTCCACACACCATGAGAACACTCCTGAAAGGTCAGTAGACTGTTTCCAGTTAGAGGAAGCTCTGGAAATGAGGTTTACTCTCTTGAAGATCAAAGAGGTCCCCCACCCAGAAACCCTTCCAGCCCTAACTTCAGAGCCCTGCTTCTTCCTTCTCCAGAAATAGTCCTGAATTACTTCCTGCCGTTGGAAACCACTCATCCATTGTCTTGCCCGTTCACCTCCCCTTGCAGCAGGGGAAAGAAAGCAAGGCAAGAGGCTATTTCTCTCTGGTTTGTTCAAGGGCCTGGCCACCACAAACCAGAATTCAGATCAGATTTCTCAGTTCTTTACTCAATTAGCCACTCTCTGGCTTGATAATAAAATGTCAAAATGTAGAAATGTCTTACCTTCGGTATGTCAGATGCAAAGAACCACACCCTCATCTGCTCTTAGCACAGGCATTTGAAGCTGGGCACATTACAAGTTGAAACTTAAGGTCTGGTTGAGGAAGAGGGTCCCTGGGCAGACTGTTCTTTCCTGCGGCTATCCACAGCCCCGTAGCTTCTCCCCCGTAGCTTCTCCCCTTCCCAGAAACAGCAAGTCCTCTGCCCAACATTTCCTGCCAGCTTTGAAAAGCCATCAGACTTTCTCATCTTGGACCCCGAGGGAGAGAATGCCTCGGTGAGAACAGTGGAATGGGGTGCACGATCATAAAACTGTTCTGACTCTGGAGGTGAGGATAGCAGGGAAGAATGAGACCTTTACCACGTGGGATGGAATGTTAGGAAGAAAGCTGGTTAACCTTTAAAGACGAATGACTAACTGAAAATGAAAAAGCCTCTACTATACTGTTTCTGAATTTATCACAGCACATGTAGTATCACTCAGATGATAAAAGAGGATATAAAATATATTAACCAATATCTCAATGATCAAATGTACATGCACATAAAAATTAATAGTAGTTATCTGAGGCTGCTGGTGGGTTTAACTGGTACAGTCTAAATTAATGGTTATTCCTTTTTATTTTAATTATTTATTTTATTTATTTATTGAAGTAACCTCTATCCCCAACATGGGGCTCAAACTCATGACCTTGAGATCAGTTGGTAGAGCCAGCCAGGCACCCAAGTTATTCTTTTCTTTATGCTTTCTCGTATTTTCCAGATTTGTCCATAATGAGCATGTATTCCTCTCATAGTTTTTTAAAAAAGCCTCAAAAGATGTGGTCCCCAGGTACTCTCAGATGAATCTATGAGAGTATTAAGTGTTTGTGGGCCAATTCTGTTTTATTTTGGTTTGTTCCAGAAATTTAGAGTATGGAGTTAGACAGGGTTAGGCAATCTCTGCCACTTACTAGCTAACTAATCTCGAATAATTGACTTAACTCCCCTTAAGTCTCATTTTCCTCTTTGTGGGAAAGAGGGGATTGGTGGGATTGATGATGGTAAACTTCACTCAAGATTCAAGATCATGCATGCTTAGCACAGTGTCTGTGGTATATACCATAAGCACTCAGTGGGGTTTCATCACAGGGATCAAGAGCCTGCCCATTAATTCCGGTGAGGTTTTATTGGGGAACTGGTTAATTACAATTAAATCTTTACTGAGCCGCTAACAAAGGACCCAAGACCAGCTAGCACTCTGTTGGCTAAGACATTTGAAGACCACTAGAAGCCTGGCCTCCAGTTTCTATAAATGTCCATGGTATTCTTTTTTGTTTTTTTTAAAGATTTATTTATTTATTTGAGAGAGCGAGAATGAGAGAATGAGAGAGAGAGAGAGTACATGAGAGGGGGGAGGGTTAGAGGGAGAAGCAGGCTCCTCGCTGAGCAGGGAGCCCGATGCGGAACTCGATCCCGGGACTCCAGGATCATGACCTGAGCCGAAGGCAGTCGCTCAACCAACTGAGCCACCCAGGCGCCCAATGTCCATGGTATTCTAAGGCCATGTTCACAAGGTCCCCACCCAAGTCAGCAGAACCTCCCTGCCTCCTGGCCCCCCATCAGTCTACTAACGACCTTACCGATGATGACAAGGATGAAAAGCAGAGTAGCCACGCTTGCTATTATGTGAAACATGATGCTGATGTGGTAGGCAAGCTTGTCCCGGTCTTCGATGTTGGGTACCAAAACAGGAGGGACCAAGAACCCAATTGCAATTCCAAGCTATAGAAGACAGAGACAATCAATCACAGTTTCCAACAGCCAAGAATCGACAGCATAAACTTAGAGAGACTCCTGATAAGAAACATAAACCCTAACTTCCAGTCCTCTTTAAAACCCAAACAGGGATTGTTTCCCCCTCTCAAAACACCTGAGAGATCTTTCTTTTCATTGACAACTCAACTCTTTTTATTGATTGACAACACATCCCTGACCTCGCTAACTATCACTACCTACTGAAAAATATTATAGTTGGGGTTCTCAATGCAGGCTGGCTCTTCTCTAGCTGCAGACTAATGAACAATGGTTCCCATACTTCCATATCTCTATAGTAGAATAAAACAACGTTGAATTTTTCTTCACTGAATTTTTCATGTCACTGAATCCATTAACCTGAAGCTGAGAGACCGGCTGAGGGAAAAATCCTACACCCTACAACCCCAAGAACTTGCGTTCAGTAGGAGATGAAAGCCTGAAGTTGTTACCCGACTCACAAATGTGAAAACATAAGTTCACTGTGTAAATAACATAATTTACAAAGCATCTATAGTGTGAAGTTACATGCCACCACGTAAATGTACACACACAGGACACGGGGACATGACAACTGGCTATAAACATGCATACGCACACACCAACTAATTAGAACATCTCATACCTGCCTCAGGGTTCAAACTCCAGTGACCTGACAGATAACGGTGAGTTGGGTGTTTCCAAGGTCAGAAATGCCTCGATTTGGTAATGGCTTACTGTGACATAACTCCCGAAAGCCCTTCTGCAACACATATATACCAAGGCAGAAATCGGAAAACAGCCTGAGAACTCAGGCAAGCCTCAAATTCCCAAAGTGAAGGAAGATGAGTAAATCTTTTGTCTTAAGGTCCCACTTTTCCTTTACTGTACTTGAAAGGAACTGCAGGTAGAGGCCAAGTTGCTTTCATGCCACACTGTAACAGCGTCCTTCACTGGCTGCCTATCTGTTGACCACCTTGATCGCTTTTCCAGCCTGTCAATTACAGCCACTAGGGATGGTGGTTCTCAGCTCTGGAACAGTCGCAAAAGTCATCATCGTTAGGCTCAGTGTAGGGTTCTCCCAAATTTGCCAAATATATAATCAATAAATCAAACAGATCTTTAAAGCATCTACTATGTGAAAAGTATTCTGCTAGATATTTTACCAATGTACCAAGATGGATATGGCATGAGTCCCGCTTTCAAGGAATTTTATAATCTAGTTGGGGCAGGGACTTTAAAACAAAGATACAAAAGATAACACAAAAAGATAACACAAATGGGGATGTTTGTGGGTTGAAATCATAGGACGTTATTGTTTTGAAAGTTCCTTTGTCGTCGTCTGTACAACCTGATTATTAGAGGATCAAGTGGAGGCTAAGTGAAGTTTTAAGCTCTAGAAGGTAAGTGAGTGACTCATGGTCACAGGAGTTCTAGCAGAGTTGAGATGAGAAAACACATCTCCTAGCTTCTCAGGCCAGGGCCTCCTTCACTGGGCCTGACAGGTCTCTCCAGGGCTAAGAGCCCTGAGAAAGGGCCAAGTGAGCAGGCTTCTCCAGAAGAAAAGATATTTCATGTCCTTGGAGTCTTATCTGATCCTTGATCACAGCGATTTGGCAGAGTTAAGTCTAGCGTAAGTCTCTAAGACTTTAAGGGGTTAAAACCAGCCATAGACAAAGGGACAGATACAACGGGCACAGCTGGAAAACAGGGCCCCCTGCAGGTTCTGTCTGGCCCCCTACGTACTGCAGTGTTGGAGATCTAGGTGTTAAACAGAGCCCCGAAAGGTCCCTTTTGCAAGAATGAAGGAAGATACGGGATACCATCCAAGGCTCTGTGATTCTTTCATTCCCCAAAGGACCTTGATACAGGATAACCTAATCCCCAGTAATCTTCTGCCTTGAGAAGTAAGTCCTCCCAGCTGGTTCTACACTACACACCCGATCCCTCAGAGATTGCACTCCATTCTCCGTCTACACACTAGGCCTGAGTGAGTGCTATTCCACCCCACCTCCAGCACCGAAGCCTTCCCCAGCCGGCAGGCCTCAGCAGTCACCTGTAGGTGACACACTGCCTCATAGTACCCTTTCTCCAGAAGGAAACTGACTTCGGAGGTACTTTCGTGGTCAGTGTGGAAAACAAAAACATAGGGACTGGACTGTCAGCTGCTGCCTCTTTGG
>NW_023270825.1:25920421-25971634 GCF_011800145.1 Mirounga leonina
GGGAGAAGGTAGGATGGCTGGCTATTTCTTCAGCACCTACTATGTACGGGGTATCTAATAGCACGTATCTTTTTCATTTAACCCAAGAAACTTCACAACAAAGACAAAAATGAGAAACTCTGATGGTCCACACCCTGCCTAAGGTCACACAGGCAACTGGCAGAAGAGCTGGCCCTCCTAAGCCAGTTCTGATTCCAGAACCTGAGCTCACCTCCCATCTCCCGTGAAATGTCGGTATGACACTAGTCAACACGGAAGCCTATATTCTCACCCATTCAAATTCTGTCATGAATTTTCTAGGACACCTCAAGGGTAAAAATCAGAGACCGGCAGCCCACGTCAGTACAAGATTAACTCAAAGAGATGGGAGGATGCTGCCCCAGGAGGGTGGTGCCCGCAACTTTCCCGTGCCGCTCACAAAAACGAGACCCAGGCCACGAATGAAAATGATTAAAAATCATCGCTGACTGGTTTGACTTGGTTTATGTCCTAGCATTTATATTAGCTTTATCATCCTCAGCAAAATATTAGTCATGGGCAAAATACACAATACACAGTCAAACCAGTCCAGTCTTCACTCTTCAGAAACTTATTCTTTAAAAATTGTTTTTAAAGTGGAATTAAGGAAAACAAAAACATAGGGACTGGACTGTCAGCTGCTGCCTCTTTGGTTTCTTCAAGACATATTTGCTCCCGCTTCTTGAGAGCTGTGTTCAGTGAGAGTTTACAGCTCTATTCAGCTCCCAGTTCTTCGGTCTGTCCCCTGGCAGGTGCTCAGTCATGTTGGCTAGTTGGACAGATGAATGGATGAGAAAAACCTTATCTACAAAAGCTGGCAGTATCACACAGGTCTGCCCATGATATTTGCAAAATGTGATTGGATTATGTCCCTCCTCTACTAAAACCCTGCAGTGACTTCCCCTTGCTTTTAAATTAGGTAAAAACCTAAACATACCCACAAAGTTCTGCACCAGGGGTCATCTGCCCCTGGTTAACTATTTGCTCCCTGAGACCCTGCCACCCTGGCCTCCTTTCGATCTTTCAAATGTCCAAAGTGGGGCGCCTGGGTGGCTCAGTCGTTTAAGTGTCTGCCTTCGACTCAGCTCAGGTCATGATCCCAGGGTCCTGGGATGGAGCCCCACCTCAGGCTTCCTGCTCAGCGGGGAGTCTGTTTGTGCTCATGTGCATGCTCTCTTGCTCGCTCTCTCTCAAATAAATAAATAAAATCTTAAAAAAAAAAAAAATGTCCACAGCACCTTCACGCCCAAGGACCACAGGGATTTTGCACCAGCTTCCTCTGACCAGACTAGAATGCCTTCCTTACTCCATTTCACCAAGTAAATGCAGACATCCTTCAGGCTGGAGCTCAATCCATGCCTCGTCAAGGAACCTTTCTCTGGTGTCTCATTTGAGGTTAGCTGCACACGGGTAGTTTTATACTTGCATGATTATTCAATTAACATCTGTCTCCCCAACCGGATTTTAAGTTCCAGGAGGGCAGGGCTCACATTTATCTCTAGAGCCTAGCACGTAATACTAATCAGTAAAATGTATGGAGCTTTTCATGGAGGATCTCAATCCTCTAAACAATCCCAGAAAGAGAGGTACAGGTGTCACATTGTCCCAGCTTTACTGACGATGAAAGTGAGGTGCAGAAAAGTGAAGTGAGGGCGCCTGGGTGGCTCAGTTGGTTGAGCGACTGCCTTCGGCTCAGGTCATGATCCCGGAGTCCCGGGATCGAGTCCCGCATCGGGCTCCCTGCTCGGCAGGGAGTCTGCTTCTCCCTCTGACCCTCCTCCCTCTCCTGCTCTCTGTCTCTCATTCTCTCTCTCTCAAATAAATAAATAAAATCTTTTTTAAAAAAATTAAAAAATTAAAAATTAAAAAAATTAAAAAAAAAAAAAGAAAAGTGAAGTGACTTGCCCCAGGTCACACAGCTGTAAGCAGCTGAGCTTGAGGTTAAACACACAGTAGTTCTGAATACAGAGCCTATTGACTCTCATCTCTATGGTTCACTTTACCCCAAAGAAGACGTTTAACAAAAACGTGATGAATACAATGATGAAAAGGCAGGCTGGGATACTCAGTGCTCATATCCTATTTTCTTGTCGCCCTTTCTGCAAACCCAAGGGTGACATCTAAACACCGTTGCAGCATCAGTGGTCATGAGTACTTCCAGAGCAAATGTCACAGTCAAAAACACATCAGTGCTGCCTGAGTGGTTTGGGGAACAGGAAAAAGCCATTCTGTGTGTAATGCATTACTTGTCATTCTTGCTGACTATGCATCTGGCAGAGCAAAAAGAAACCCAGAAAACCATCAGGCTGCATCTAAGAGGGTAAGATTTCCACACTTAATCCCTTGCACAGAACAACACATGTATTATGTTGGCTCTAAGATCCACAGAACCACTGTCCCCATCACCAAACACAATGGGGCATTCAACAAAGCCCCGAGTCACCGCTGAGTCAGACCCACGGCACAGAGCAGCCCTCCTAAATGCTGCGTGGCCATGAAGATGCCCAGACCATCAAATGAGGACCCTGGGGCTTCCGCAAAAGGCAGGGAGCTCTGTGTTAACACCATGGTGAGGCCTTTGGTCCTAATGGAACAGAGACAGACCACTGGTCCCCGTCTGAATCCTTTGCTAGGGTCCCAGGCACCTCATCCTCCTGTCCCGGCCATTGGTAAGGTGGACGCTGTTCTTATTGATAGGAGGCAACCACCTCAGCAAACAGGTTCTCACTCACCCAACCCCCTCCTCTGCCCACTTCTCCCCTAGGGCATACCTGCCATTCAGACAAACATGAGCCCACTCCACGCCAGGGTTGGGCCATTCCTGGGCCATTGCCTCATTCCTTTCCCTTGGGCACGGTCACCAGATCAGGGCCGGGCATGTCTCTGGGATTTCAGGGCTCCCAGGAGCTGGCTCCCTGGCGCCAAGGGTAAAAAATGTCCCCTAACTTGGTGGACGGCTTTCCCTGCCACAGAGCCCCCGGGCTTGAAGTCTTACTTCAAATGTGACCTAATGGGCTCACCTTGCTCCTCAAGGAATTCACACCTATGTTGCGTACATTTAAAAACAAACCCCTCACCTTTCCTCCTTTCCATCTCAGCAGTCCTGGAAGACATCGTCCCTCTAATACGGGGGCTCAGGCTCTGGGGTCAGAGAGATCCGAGTTCAAATCCCAGCTCTACCCGTTATTACATGTCTGACTGTGGGAAGTGGATTTAACCTCCTTGTGCCTGTTTCCTAATCCACAAGAGGAAGATACCATTATCTAGCTCTCGCGGTTGTTCTAGGGTCTAAATGAGCTCCTTTGAATGGACTGTGCTGCAGAAAGTTTCGCACCGAGTGGGCGCAGCAGGCGCAGTTCTCCCCCTGCCCCCTCTCACAGTAATGGCGGACGCGGGAGGCTACCAGGCCTCAGAGGCCTGGTCTGTTTAGGGCAGTGGGACAAACCACCCTCCCCGGGTCTCCTCGTCTTCCCTCTCCAGCTCCTTCCTTCTTGCGGCTCTTTCTCAGTTCTCTCTGTCTGCCCTGACCCTGCCCTCTCACACACACTCTGTCCCCGACCTTCCCAAGCCCTCCTTGGAGGCTACTTTGAGTGGGCGACTGTGAGCTCTCCTCCACCTCCCTGCGCCATGCACTCAGGTGCACATTCCTCAGCGCTGCGTTGGCCACAAAGTCCCTGCGGGGGGACCTCCAAGGAGTCAGCCCTCTCAGAGGGAGGAAGGAAGTCCAAACTCCTCAGCCTGCTGTTCTTGGCTTTCTTCACCTACTTTCAACTACCTTTCCAGGCCCATCTCCGCCCACTTCCTGCTGTGTCCCTGGTACTCCAGCCAGATCGGACTCGGACGAGTCACGATTCCCGTCTCTTCATGGTCTAGTTTCTACCTTTATGCAAGCAGCTTCCTTGCTTGGAAAGGGCTCCCGCTTTTAAAAATCTTTCAGAGCCCATCTCAACATCAGCTCCTTTACTGGGTTTTCTTTGATCGTCCTGGTGAGGAGAGATCTCCTTGCCCTAAACTCCTCTAATCCTTCGGTGTTCTGCCATTTTTCTGACACTCGTCTGATGCCTGGTAAACAGAACAGGGTCTCGCTCCATAAACGGGTGTTGAATGAATAGGCTTCAGCTAACTGGCATGTCAGGAACACATCACTCCCCTTCCAGATTAGCCATGAGCCTTGACCTGGGGAAAGAGGTTGCTGGAAATTTAAATGCAGACAAGTTCTCAGAGAAAGTTTGCTACTTAAAACCAAACTAAACCAAACCAAGCCAAACAAAACAAAAAAACATGATTGAAGGCCCTTCTAAAATCAGAGCCACGTGAAAGATACATTGGGGTTCAATCTAGACTTTCACACACTTAAAGCCCATCAACCCACGTGAGCGATCTTAAAGCACACAGCACGAAGCCACCCCCACAGGGTATTTTTATATCATGTGTGACGAGATGCACGTGTAAACCTACACATCTCTATGTACTCTAGCAATGGTCTTACAATCTAAAAATTAATCTGAAGCTAAGGTTCACAGAGTACCACAGTTGAGGAAAAGTTAAACTACACAGGGGCGCCTGGGTGGCTCAGTCGTTAAGCATCTGCCTTCGGCTCAGGTCATGATCCCGGGGTCCTGGGATCCAGCCCCATGTCGGCCTCCCTGCTCAGCTGGAAGCCTCCTTCTCCCTCTCCCTCTGGCTGCCTGCCTGTCTGCCTACTTGTATCTCTCTCTCTCTCGCTGTCAAAAAAATAAATAAATAAAATCTTTTCAAAAAAAAAAGTTAAACTACACAGACAGATGTCAGAAAACGTTACTACACAAAGGGTCATTTAAGTGCATGCAGAATTTACGGGCACTAAAATGTGCTAAAAATGAAGTAAGCCCAATTTCCATCCCATACCTAAATATGCCCACACGCTTCTGGGGCTGCCTGGCTCGACACGGGTGTCTTAGGCACCCACAGCATGGCCACCGTCAGGGAGGCCACCACTGAAGCTCTGTCTCCCGGATCACGTACAAGTGGGGAATTACGTGCAACACGCCGAGGTGACTCTAACGCTCACTGCCCATCCCCAGTGTGTACTGGTGTGGGCTCTTAACCACCACAAAAGTGGCTCTATTGAAACACATGTTTGCACATTCCAATACGTCACTTAGACATCGGTTTACACCTACATCTGGGTAAAATGACGTAAACAGGGTCCCAAACGTAAGGTACTAGGCCAGAGTAAAGGCACTCTGCAGGAAAGCCACCTTTGGACCCGGCATTGAGTCTGTGGATGCCCCAGAAAGAAGCAAGGAGAATGGGGTGGGTGCCGGGACACTGAAACACTGAAACGGACCACCAGTTGAATTATGAGAGTGAGCCCCCCGCCACCTAGGAACGCCAAGGAGCTCCCAGGAAATGCCACGGTAAGCAGTAATATACACGCAAAGCCCACTCATATGACTGTATTTTTGAAATCCCCAAACCCAAGCCTTTGGCTTCTTTTGAAAAGGCCAAATCAGGATTAAGGACAGAGCAGACCTTCAGGAACAAAAACAATCCCACTGATTTAGGAGGAAATCACTCACCAAGGGGGTTTTATGGATTTAAAAAGCTAAACTGAGGTCTCTAAGAACTTAAGAAGCAAGGTCACAGTGGTCACAGCTAGTCAACTCCAGACTTCCTCAGGGCTCCCGCCCCATTCACAGGGTCTGTCCTCAAATCTATGACTCTGCTGGGGGCTTCTACTACCTGGACACTGTCGGACTTCTTCAGTCCCTTGGGGGAAAAGCGGTGAGGGAAATGTAGGAAGCAGCAGGTACAGAAATTAGGACAGCCTGCTTCTTAGGGAAGAAACAGTAATAGCAGCGGCTAGTGGCCCTCACCGTGCCCGAGTCACCATGGCACTACTAAGCCACACACACACATGCAAGCACAATCTTTTAATCCCTGTTTTAGAATTGAGCATTCAGGGGCGCCGGGTGGCTCAGTCGGTTAAGCATCTGCCTTCGGCTCAGGTCATAATCCCAGCGCCCTGGGAGCAAGCCCCCCATCGGGCTCTCTGCTCAGCAGGGAGCCTGCTTCTCCCTCTCCCTCTGCCTGCCACTCTGCGTCCTTGTGCTCTCTCTCTGTCAAATACATAAAATCTTTAAAGAAAATTTTAAAAATTAAGCATTCAGTGGGGAAAAAAATTTTTGAGGAAATAACATTTGAGTAGTTTATCCAAGGTCACATAACAATAAGTGATAAGGCTGGACTTCAAACTCAGGCCATCTGTACTAGAGTCTGTACCCTAATGCTTAGATTAAATGATCAGGTCTTGGCTATTAGCTAGACTAAAAGGAAGAGCACTAATGCATAACGAGCACCTATTATGTGTTAGGCAGTGTGCTAAATGATTTTTCACATGTTATTTCATTTAATCCCTATGACAACCCCCTAAAGTTGGCATCATCATGTCTAACTTGGTTTTTATAGATGAGAAAACATCTCTAATTTGCCCAAGGTCACTCAGCTTCTAACAGCAAGACTGAGATTCAAACCCATGGCTAGCTGACTCCAAATCCAATAAGCAGGGTGAATGTCACAGAAGTGAGTGCCTTCAAACACCTGACAATTCTTCCAGTCTTATATGATCCATTCTGTAAATCAAGCACCTCCCTCTAGGTCTAGCTGTTGGAGATGAGAGGTACCTCCAGCCATAGTCTATTTTGTTTACTACTTAGATCCTATGTGATTTCTTATTCTTATGTGATGCTTAGTTTGGGATTTTTTTCCACATAGGGTGGTGGTGTCTCCCCAGATAGATGGTTAGCACCTTGAGGAGAGGGCCGTTGATTAACATTGCCTTTGTGACTCTTCCCCACACAGCGCCCAGCACAATGCCAAGGGCAGAGATGGTGCTTGGGAAATATCTTCTAAATAAAGAGATAACTCAGAATTGTGCATCTGGGACCTAACTCAAGTATCTGCAGCTAACAGGTTGGGCACAGTAGCCATTAGCTATATTCTGAGAGCTTACCACTACAAGAAAGCAGAAGTGAGAAGGAATGACACAGAGAAGACCTCAAATTTAGGGCTCTGAAGATCAGATATGGAGGCCACTGGAATATGGGACTTCCCACCGTCAAAGCTACACTCAGTATTGATTGAGCACCAAATGTTGGTTGTACTAAAAAGAAAGGGAGGAGACAAAGAGCTCTCATCACCAAGCTTATAAGCTATCTAATGTACCTTGATCTTTTTTTTTTTTTAAAGATTTTATTTATTTATTTGACAGAGAGAGACATAGCGAGAGCAGGAACACAAGCAGGGGGAGTGGGAGAGGGAGAAGCAGGCTCTCCGCAGAGCAAGGAGCCCGATGTGGGACTCGATCCCAGGACCCTGGGATCATGACCTGAGCCGAAGGCAGACGCCCAACGACTAAGCCACCCAGGCGCCCTAATGTACCTTGATCTTGACCTACAACCTTGGTGCTGGGTTTCCTCCTCATCTTTGGGGGGGGATGCAAGGTAACTGAAGAGCAGAGGTACCCTTGGCTGTAAATAGAGAAGATGCTAAGTTTAGGGGAGGGGTCTGAGTTCTACAGGGAACTTTTTTTTTTTTTGACAAAGAGCTTTATTTCTTTTTTTAGCTGAGCCCCGTATCTGTGCCTGCTTTCAGTCATCAACTCCGGAGGCTCTTGGTATACACACTCCTCCTTTAAGGGGTTGGGGTTCCTCTTGAAATTGTCCTCCTGGTGACATCTGCAAAGGGTCAGTCTAGATCTCTATGAGAGCAGACATGAAGCCTCCTCTGCCTCCCTTTTCACTAAGGGTCCACATCACTGCTGACTTCACCACTCAAAGGTCCCTCTGCTGACACTGCTGATGGCCAATGACCACAGCCTCACAGAACTTCCCCATGACTCACGTGCAAAAGAGGAAAAACAAGGGGGCATCTTTTGAACCACCAGGCCAGCCAGAGCAGTGGAGCACAGACCTCACCTTCTCCCAGTTTTTTACACTGGAAGTAGGCAATGTGCACAGCTCTATTCAAGTGCTTTGGCACTTCGCACCAACTCACACACAGCAGCCGACGGGTGCGTCCCACTGTCCTGGGTACAGACGGTGGTAAACAGCCCAGAACACATGCAATGTCACATGTTGTCATCCCTAAAAGGAGTTCATATGATGACAAATGCTCCTACCCCTCCCACATTTTCTTCTAAGTCTGGTTGGACTTTCCGAGTGACAGACAGCCCTCCCCTACTGATTTTCAGGGGTGAAGTTCAGACCCAGGTGATTACTCAGGGGACAGACCCTGGAAGAATTATTGTTTTGTGGGTTGCCATGTAAGACCCAGTTCCTCTTCCTACAGGGTGTGCCTCCAGAAACAGACAGAGTGGGTCCAAAGCAGCTTTTTCCTAGGAAGGCAACTTCACAAGTTAACTAAACCTGCCTCGTGATCCTGAGGAGAAATCTAGAAAGAGAAAGAAATCTAAGCCTCGCACGAGAAACACAATTAGTCACCCATATCTCACACCGACCCAAGGAAGCAGCACCATCAGACTTTGCCCGATGATTTAGGGAGTTACTCAGGGACCTACTTACACAAGAACATCTCCTAATATCCTGCTCTGAAGATGCCTCCCCTCCTACTCGGCTTGGTATTTCCACCATTAGTCACTCCATTAGTTGCTGCCTTTCAGTTTCATCTCTCCACCCTTAAATGTGAATGCAAGGACCTTTTCTTTCCCATTCACTGCTTCTCCCTTAGCACTCAGAATGCCGCTTAGAACAAAGTAGATGCTCACTAAACATTTGTGCAATAAAAAAATAAAGGTTGTGCTGCACTGTCTCAAAAAAAACCCATAGCTCCCGAGAGCAGACTGTATAGGTAAGAGCACTGAGTTCTAGAAGCAGAGCATGTGGCCAAGGCCTTCCTGAGACGGACAGGCCAAAAGGAGGAGAGCCTCATTCACTGGCTCCCATTTGTCATATTACCTGCTATCAACTGGGGAGACGTGGGGAGGCTGGCTAGAGGGAATGCAATCCAGAACAAGCAGGATTCAAGAAGACAGAGAGGATGGCCAGGGCCCTGT
The DNA here is from genome assembly GCF_011800145.1 of Mirounga leonina. Lineage (NCBI taxonomy): Eukaryota > Metazoa > Chordata > Mammalia > Carnivora > Phocidae > Mirounga > Mirounga leonina. The sequence goes on from NW_023270825.1 coordinate 25,929,495, forward strand.
GTGGGTTATTTGCAAGGGACAGAGATCTGGCCCAGGGTGGGGGCACCCTAGGAAAGGCCATGGGTTTGCGGGGAGCAGCATGAGAATATAGGACTAGCCATTCCTGGGGCAGATAATGGGGTACCCTCTTCCCTGAGGAGAAGGAGGGACACTGGAGAGAGAAAAGGACAGCCCAAGCCCCACCAGTCCCCATTTGTCACCACTGATCACTGCCACTAACTGTAAGGGGCGTGGGGGGAAATGTGGTAAGGCCAAGACCACCAGGCCCTCAGAAGACAGCTTCTCACTCTGGGCCCTGTCTCCTGACAGTGAGGACCAAATCAGCTCTGTGTTGTGCCACCACTGAAGAAAGGAGCCATCCTAGGCAGAGACGGAAACCTGCTTTGTGCCAACCGTTGGCAAAAGCCCCTTCTGGGAATCAAAAGGAATCAGAATGTTCTGCAGGATTCCTGGCACTGCAGAATGGATCAGCTCAAGAGGCTCAAATTAGCAGAAATACTCCAGAACCCAGAAGCTCTGGGACAGGCTCCTGCAGCCAGAGTGACCAGAGCTCATTTGGAAACGAAGAGCTGGCTCTAAAGGCAAGAATGCCAAGCTCTACGAACGGAGGCCGTGGTCCTCAAGCCAAGAGCACTCCAACGTTGCACTTCACAAAGGAGATAGGGTGTGAGTTGTGCACAGGAAAGCCGTTTTATTCCTTGAGTGTCATTGAGCAAGTCCAGAGTCAGTTTTTCTTAAAGGCACTTAAGGGCCTCTGTTTGCACAACACATAATCTGAGCAGCAAGACAACCCAGTGAGGTCAGAGCAGGATGCCCAAAGTCCAGGTGAAATGACACCGCCCTATGAGGGGCGTACTCTGTTCCCTATTCCCTGAGTCTAAGCAACTTGCTGAATTCAGAGCAGTGAAGTAAACATCGGGACTTCTGATGCTCCCATTCCCGGCCCCGCTCTCTTCCCGCAGAACCTCACTGAGCCGCGACAAGGCTCACGTCCCACGAAGACATGGTCTGAGACTCCAGATGACCCAGGGCCTGATGGAATCCTTTGCAGTGCGTTTGTTATATAACTAAGGAACGTGGTTGGGTCATCATTAAATGGCTACCATATTTACTCGGTATCTGTTATCAAAGTTCTTTCTGGACAGTGAATCTGAAGGCAGTCCATTGGGAGGAGAGAGCATTAACGTCTCCTTCAGTCCCTCTAAACAAACCTCCAGCCAATGATCTGGCCTCTGGGAACCCAACGTCCTCTCCCCCCACAACAGCCTGAGAAGCAAACACTAGCAAGGAGGGAGGTCTTACTCCACGAACAGCGAGGGTGGTTGAGATACCTGCCTCAAGGCCACACAGCAGGCCAGGGGCTGAGACTGTCTTCTTGGGACCGGGATGGTGACACTCCAGTGACACTCAGGACATGGAGGTGGTGAGGGCTTAGAGGAAGTCGCTCCAGAAACCCAAGAGCCCTGATCTGTACGGGTCCCACCCCGCTCAGGCAGCACCGGAAGAGAGAGGCTTTATAACCACCCGCTGCTCTTCCTGACCACCTGCTTCAAAGGCTTCAGGAACTGAGGATATAGGAGGAGGGGATTTTCTCCGGGGGCCTAGTTACACTGAAAAGGTGGAAAAGATTAGTAAGAGAGTTGAGTCAAGCCGCATTCTTCCCTTACCCCCACTCCCCTCCTCCTGAGGCCACAGCTGACATGTTATTAGATGATAATCACAGAAAATGCTCTGGAATCTTCCCTCGGCAATGAGAGGATAACGCCCCACGGCTGAAGTGTGAAAGCCAGAGCACCAGACATCCATCTTCCCACCCAAATACCCTCAGTCGCTGCTGTGCCCCAGGTGTGGCGCCTCCTGGCCCGTGTACTGCGAGCAAGGTCTTGCGGGGGGCTGACCTCTCTGTAGGAGGCTGGGGGTGCTCTCACCAGCTGAGAGACTGGGCGCAGGCGGGGCTGCTTCAGTTCCCCCACCTATGGCACTGGGGAGGGGGATCTGCTGGCATGAACTTCGGGGACAGCAGCGATGAAGGAAAGGACCTGAAATCTAAAGATGCCACAAAGAGCGTGGTAAGGAGGGAGAAGGCAGGTGTGTGCTCAGTAACAGTCTATGGAGGGCTTGATTCCAAGAGCTCTCACACTCTCCCTCACTTAACTCCGGTGGCAACCCTGGGAGGCAGACTTTCCTGCGACAGATCACAAAGCTGGTGCCCGAAGAGGGCAGGTGTCCAGCTGGACACTCCAAACACAGCGGCCAGCAGCGCTGGGTCCCGCCTCCACGGCTTTCACCCCAGGAGTTCTCAAACTTCAGGGGGCGTCAGAATCCCTGACAGAGAATCAAAAACACAGATTCCTGAGCCCCACTCAGAGACGCTGATTCCTTGGTTCTGCCCTGGTGCCCAGGAATCTGCATTTTTAACAACCCGCGCCGCGCCCCCTCCTTGGGGGTTCTGCAGCTGGAGGTGCATGGCCCGCACTTCACAGTGGCTCCCCGCTGCCCTCAGCGAAAGAAGTCAGAGACAGTTTTCCGCTGTTGTCTTCCCTACGTGTCCCAGGCAGGGTTGGTGGGATAGAGAGGGATCTATCTATTCCTGCCGAGCACCTCAGGAGAGAAGAAGTGGTCTTCTGAGTGAGCTCATCGAGTGGTTCCACAAACATGTCCAGCTACTGAACTGGAAGCCCAGGGCAAAGGTCTGAGGAGGCACAGATCGCTTCAGGGGCAGCCACCACCCCAAACAAACAGCCCATTGGAATGGGTCCTGCCCACTTCTCAGAATAGATGGACACCACAAATAGCCTCGTGTACAGAGAGCTGCCTCCAGAGCCATCAGAGGACACCCAGCCATGCCAACACAGTAATTTGGGGCAGAAAGCTGGAATTTCCAGGGGAGAGGAGGAGGGGAAAATGGAGAAAAAAGAAACAACTCCTAACTTTGCTCCACCTTCATGCCCGCCCACCCCCCTCCCCGGGAGCCAGCAGAGCTGTCCAATGAAGCAGTCTCCTGGAAACAAAAGGGACCTGTGTCCACCTCCTCTCTAGAGAAGGAATCAGGCAGGATCCAAAGCAAACACTGCTCCATTACGAGGTTCTGAGACACACTAATTCCAAAAAGATGGCAAGTAAGTAGAGCCCAGCCCTGCCTCCCATCTCCCTATAGCACATACACGGCACAGCTATTATCTGCCCTCATGCCCAAGCAAGGCCTCATCTTGAACCGTGGGGCGCTGAGAAGCTGAGCTCATGTTTTTGCACAGCATAAAAAAGGAAAGATGCCTGGGAATGAGGTCAGAAAGCAGAAGAAGTGAGGTGGACAGCCAGAGCCTGCAGGAAGGCCTCCCACCTCGAGATGACTCAGTAAAGAAAAAGGCCCTTAGTCCTTCAGAACCAAGAGAAGAAAGATGCTCCATTGGGTTAAGTTCAGGAATGGTGCTGGACAGAAGTCAGGAGACAGAGAACAAAGAAAGAAGAGGAAACACCAGCTGTCACATTAACCGTATGGTTCTTTATCATCCTTGACGGGGTTCCAACCCTTAACCTGCGATCCACACGGGGCTGTTTGATGTTGGTGACGGGGGGTAGCTGAAGTCAAGGAAAGGACATCCTGTTAACGGCATTGCTGGAAAAAGATCAAGAACCAGCCAGTGGAAAGCAGCTGTGTCTACCTAAGAGGCCTGGACAGCCCACCTCCCTCAGTAGAACCTTAGGTTTGTGAGACTAAGGACTGATGTGTGGGGGTAGGGGGTAGGGGGCTGAGCCATATCTGTGTTACCCCAGAGACTCGCAAGTCTTCATCACAGACAAGAGGTGTCGTCACTGCATGCTGGGAAAGTAACACCACTTCCCAGCACCTATATACACCTTTTAGGTTGAGTAGCTCTCAAGTGGGACTTGGCCCATTATGATACCGCCTGGAAACTTCCCAGAATGGCCCACCCTCCCTAGTCACCCAACTCCTGGGCATTCTACCCAGGAAGAATCAGTTCATAAAAATCACCTCAGGGAAGCTGTCCTGCTTGCTCCCCATTGTGCTCACACTGGGGTAATGTCCTCCCACATGCTGTGACCTGTAAGCGCCCATGCACGTACATGGTGGTGTTACAAGCCTTTAAGTGTTGGCCTCTCCTTCTAGAGCAGGAGCCCCCTGCACACGGGAGCAATTACGTTTATCGATGGTGGTACTCGTGGCATATCTGTTCTTCATTTAACACTTTTTTACCTGAAAAATCTGTGAGCTAAGATCCCTCCATTTGTTTCACTTTTTTTTTTTTTTTAAAGATTTTATTTATTTATTTGACAGAGAGAGACACAGTGAGAGAGGGAACACAAGCAGGGGGAGAGGGAGAGGGAGAAGCAGGCTTCCCGCTGAGCAGGGAGCCCGACGTGGGGCTCGATCCCAGGACGCTGGGATCATGACCTGAGCTGAAGGCAGACGCTTAACCATCTGAGCCACCCAGGCGCCCCATTTAGCACTTTTTTATCTGAAAATTCTGTGAGCTAAGATCCCTCCATTTGTTTCACTTTTTTTTTTTTAAAGATTTTATTTATTTATTTGACAGAGAGAGACACAGCGAGAGAGGGAACACGAGCAGGGGGAGTGGGAGCGGGAGAGCAGGCTTCCCACCGAGGAGGGAGCCCGATGGGATCATGACCTGAGCCGAAGACAGACGCTTAAGGACTGAGTATTTTAAACTAACAATTTTTTTTTTAAGATTTTTTTTTTTATTTATTTGGCAGAGAGAGACACAGTGAGAGAGGGAACACGAGCAGGGGGAGTGGGAGAGGGAGAAGCAGGCTTCCCGCAGAGCAGGGAGCCCGATGCGGGGCTCGATCCCAGGACCCTGGGATCACGACCTAGCTGAAGGCAGATGCTTAACGACTGAGCCACCCAGGCGCCCCCCTCCATTTGTTTCACTTAATCCTCTTCTTTACCTTTTGCAATAGCCAATATTATCTCCTGCTTACAAAAGAAGAAATCAAAATGTAGGAAACCCAATGGACTTGACTGAAGAAACAGAGCAGAGCTAAAGATGGTGTTCTCAACCACCCTGGGTCTGGCACAGTTCAAGGCACACAGTAAGGACTACATAGCTCTTTCCATTGAAGGAATAAGATTAAATCACATCAGAAAGACAAATCCAGGTATGACAGTTCCTTCCTCCAATGACCTGAGCTCTCAACTTAGTCACCTTCATTCTTGTGTATTAACTTGTCCATCCATTTGTAAGCATGTTATGCCCAGAGCCCTGCTCTGAGATATAGGAGAGGTGTGTTAGTCAAATTTCTAATCCTCTGGCAAGTTTCCCATTTAGCTGAAAGAGGAGGAGGAGAAAGAGGTGGAAAAGGACAGGAGAAAAGATAAGGAAGAGGGGGAACACAAACATCCAGAAAACAAAGGTCAGTATCCCAGTGAACTCAGCAAGCACGCAGAAGGCCCAGAATGCACTCCTCCAAGCACAGAGACCGATGAGTTGATGACAGGAGGTGAGCAGGCACCCAGCCAGAAGGAAACACCTCACAAGCACTGGATCTTTGTGTGTGTGTGTGTGTATGTGTGTGGTAAAATACACATAAATCTTACCATCTACGCATAAATCTTAACCATTTTTTTTAAAAGATTTTATTTATTTATTTGACAGAGAGAGAGACACAGCGAGAGAGGGAACACAAGCAGGGGGAGTGGGAGAGGGAGAAGCAGGCTTCCTGCTGAGCAAGGAGCCCGATGTGGGACTCGATCCCAGGACCCTGGGATCATGACCTGAGCTGAAGGCAGTCGCTTAACCAACTGAGCCACCCAGGCGCTCAAAGGAATTTTTTAAATGATATCTACTCAAACATCAAAGATCATATCCTTTTTTTTTTCTTATTTTTTTTTAAGATTTATTTATTTACTTGAGAGAGCAAGAATGAGAGAGAGAGTACATGAGAGGGAGGAGGGTCAGAGGGAGAAGCAGACTCCCTGCTGAGCAGGGAGCCCAATGCGGGACTCGATCCCGGGACTCCAGGATCATGACCCGAGCCGAAGGCAGTCACTCAACCAACTGAGCCACCCAGGCGCCCCATTTTAACCATTTTTAACTGTATGGTTTAGTGGCATCAAGTACATCCATATTGCTATGCAACCATCACCTCCACCCATCTCCAGAGTATTTTTCATCTTCCCAAACTGAAACTCTATACCCATCAAACAGTAACTCCCCATTCTTTCCTCCCCTAGTCCCAGGCAACCACCATCCTACTTTCTGTCTCTATGAATTTGAGTACTCTTTGTACCTGCAGTATAATCAAAATATATTTGCTCTTTGTCCCTGGTTCCTGGCACAGAGCTCTAAAAGCCCTTGGAATCTCATGAGTGGTAGGAGACTTTTGTTACGCACAAGGAATCCTTTTCCAATCACACATGAATTTATGCTACTGAAGTGACTCAGAGCAAGGACTGTAGATGGCCTTAGGATGGGCTAATCTCCAGAAAATTACGTGATTAGAGTTTGGGAATTTTCAGCCTCATCCTCCCCCCGACCTCTGAAGAGGCAAGGGGAGCTAGAAATTGAGCTCTATAAAAACACATGAGCAAGGAAATTCGGTGAGCTTTCTGGTCAGTGAACACATCACATCAGTGCTGGGAGAGTGGTATGCCCAGAGAGGCCCCCACATCTCTTCCATTTGGCTGTTCCTGAGTTGTGTCCTTCATAGTAACGAGTAAAGTAAGTGGCCTTACCAGTAAATAAAATGTTTACCTGAGTTCTGTGAGCCATTCTAGCAAATTATAGAACCTGAGTAGGGGTCATGGGAACTGTCAATTTATAACCAGTCAGTGAGAAGTGTGGCTGGCCCCCAAGACTTGCAAATGGCATCTTAAGTGGGGGCAGTCTTGTGGAACTGAGCCCTTAACTTGGGGGTTGGTCTGCATTTAACTCCAAGTAGTCAGTGTCAGAATTAAATTGAATTGTAGGACATTCAGTTGGTGTTAAAGAATTGGAGAATTAGTTGGTGTCAGAAAAAAATACACATCAATACCTCATATAAGTTGAATCATATAGTATCTCTGCTTTTGTGAACTACCTTATTTCACTTAGCGTAATGTCTTCAAGGTTGATCCATGTGTAGCATGGGTCAGAATTTCCTTTCCTTTTAAGGCTCAATAATATTTCATTTCATGTATATATCACATTTTGTTTATCCATTCATCTGTAGATGGGCACTTGGGTTGCTTTCTCCTTTACGGCTATTGTGAATAAAGTTGCTATAAACATGGGCAAACAAATATCTGGTTTAACCTCCTGCTTTCAGTTCTTTTGGGTAAATAGCCAGAAGCAGAATTGCTGGATCATATAGTAATTCTATTTCTAATTTTCTGAGGAACTGCCATACTGTCTTCCATATGACTGCGCCATTTTACATTCCCATCAGCAACACACAAGGGTTCCAATTTTTCCACATCCTTGCCTACACTTGTTTCTTTTTTCCCTGAGGATGAGCATCTTCTCATGTGCTTATTGACCATTTGTATATCTTTTCTGGAGAAATACCTGTTCAAGTCCTTTGCTCATTTTTAGATTAGGTGGATTTTTTTTATTGTTCAGCTGTTATATATTATATACATATAATTAATACATATATATTAATTATATATCCTGGATATCAACACTTAATAGATATAGGACTTGAAAGTATTTTCTCCCATTCCACGAGTTGCCTTCTCACTCTATTGATGGTGTCCTCTGATGCACAGAAGTGTTTTATTTTGATGTAGTCCAATGAATCTCTTTTTTTCTTTTATTGCCCATGCTTTCAGTATCACAACCAAGAAATCATTGTCATCATTACCAAATCCTACATCACTAAGCATTTTCCCTATGTTTTCTTCTTATAGAGTTACAGTTTTACCAACACCATTTGTTGAAAAGGCTAGTGATAATCATGTGTCAATGTAGGTTCATCAACTGTAACAAATGTACCACTGTGGTTTATAGTTTTCTCAACACCATTTGTTGAAAAGACTGGTTATCATGATGTGTCAGTGTAGGTTCAACAACTGTAACAAATCCACCACTCTGGTGGGGGATGTTGACAATGGGGGAAGCTGTGCGTGCTGAGGAGTGGGGTAAGAAGGGTAGGGAGAAATCTCTGTACCTTCAACTTAATTTTGGTGCAAACCTAAAACTGCTCTAAAAAATACCTTTTTTTTTTTTTTAGGAAAAGGTTTCCATTGGCCTTGGCACTCTTGTTGAAATCATTTGACCACATATGTGAGGGTTTACCTCTGGGCTCTCTATTCCATTGGTCTATATGTTTGTCTTTAGGCCAATACCATACTGTCATGATTACTACAGCTTTGTTATTAGTTTTAAAATCAAGAAGCGTGAGACCTCCAACTTTGTTGTTCTTTTCCAAAACTGTTTTGGCGATTCAGTGTCCTTTAAATTTCCACATGAATTTTTCTATTTTCCATTTTTCTATTTCTGCGAATAACATCATTGGGATTTTGATGGGGATGGCACTGAATCTGTAGATTGTTTTTGGTAGTATTTCCATCTTAACAATATTAAGTCTTCCAATCCACAAACACAAGATGTCTTTTTTATGTATTTATGACTTCTTTAATTTCCCTCAGCAATGTTTTTTAGTTTTCAGTGTATAAGTCTTTCACCTTTTTGGTTAAATTTATTCCTGGATATTAGTTTTTGATGCTGCTGTAAATGGAATTGTTTTCTTAATTTCCTTTTGGGATTGTTCATTGTTAGTGTACAAAGATACAATTAGGTTAAAGTGTTGCAAATTCAGTTTACAGAAAGGAACTGGTTATTGGGAGTATAGCATGAGGGAGGATGGAGGGAGAAGGAAAAGGTAAGTAAAAATTCCATGAAATCCCCTACCATTTTGAATGGGGCTTTTTCTTGGTTGCCTGGTTGCTGTCTATCTTTTCTTGGTTTGCCTGGTTGCTGTCTATCTTTGAGTAATCTCCAGAAATCCTATAAAGAAGTTATTTTAGCTGGTTTTTAGTTTGCTTAACATTTCTGTGAGGGGCAAGGGTCTGAAGCTTCCTGACCCACCATCTTGCTGACATACTCCTCGAGGCCTAAGGCTGATTCCCCAAGCAGTGAGTGTATCTTTAAGGAGAGAATTAAGGAGCCAGACTGGTCAGAGCAGAGAGACAAGGCTGGGAAGGAACAAGAGACAGACTGGATAGAAAGAAATGGAGAAGAGTAGGGGTCTTAGCATGCTAACCCAAAGACTCAGACTTGACTCCATGGAATTGCCAGGCACCTGCAATTGCTGCCAAAGGAACAAAGACAGAAGTCAGGCCAGGCCAACCTGAGCCTCCTCCAGTGGCCTGAGCTAAAGGTCAAAGAAATAAAAGGAATAGGAGGGAGCATCAGCACGGTTCCACATCACATTCCACCAGGGCATGCCTCCCCACCCCCGGGGTGGGAGTATATTTCAAAAATCTTAAATGAATCCAAATTATGAGCCCCACCCCCAGCCCAGCCTCTTCCCTCAATCTGAAGGGTGAGTGGCTGAGCTCCTAATTGCCTCCCCGGGCACACTGGACCAGCAAACACATAACAAATCTCTCCCGACAAGAACGTGGTTCCAAGCAAGAGGCTGCCTTCCCAAGGCCTGCCGTTCCCCTTTTCTAGTGATTTCAAAAACTGATCACTAGTCTCCCCTGGGAAGCCAGGTAAAAAGACAGGAGCCCGCGCCCCACCCCTAGAGCGTCCAGTTAAGGAAGTCCAGCTGGGGCCCAGGCATCTGTATTTTTACCCAGCCCCTAGGGTGAGGCAAATGATCACCATTTTTGGCTTGGAGCACTGGTCTGGTGTCCTCCCCAGAGCTGCTAGCCTTCGAGCTCATTTCTCTTGGCCTGCCTCTTTGGCGAGGGCTTTCCGACTGACAAAGGAGAACTGGAATTCACTTCCACTTCACTTCCCCCAAAAGGCTCAAACTGAAGTTTTATCTGATCCACAGTTTCAAAAGGATGGAATATAATTAAACACACACACACACCTATGAATTAGTCATCAGCACTTAATAAACAGATTTCATAAGGCAGACACAGAAAGACAAACATTGTATGGTTCCACTTATGTGATGTACCGAGCAGAGGCGAATTCGTAGAAACAGAGAGTAGAAGAGAGGTACCTAGGGGCTGGAGGAAGGGGGATAGGAGGAGTTATTATTTGATGGGTACACAGTTGTTGAGGGTATATAAAAAGTTTTGGGTATAGATAGTGGTAATGCTTACATAACATTGTAAAAGTATTTAATGCCATTGAATTGTACACTTATGAATGGTTAAAATGATATTATGTCTCTTCTACCAGAATAATAATAATAATAATAATAATAATAATAATAACAAAAACAGACTTCATCTAAAAATCTAGATCTCTGGTTTCTCCTTAAGGAAACAAAATGAGCTCTGGCAACACTGGGTCATGCTTTATATACCAACAGTTGGCAGCAGCCGACGCAGTTGCTGTCTTTGGATGGGAAATGGACTCTCACGTTTGTCGTGACCCCACCACAACCCAATGTCATTTTGACTGTCACATTTATAAGACCTGCCTGGCACCCAGGAGCACTTGAAGGTGTGGTCCCAGCCCCACCCCACTGCATGTCATCACCACTGGCCTCCTCCCCTCCCAGCCCTGGCCTATTCCTATCTTCCAGTGCATAAGGGGAGGCCAGGAAGTGGTCAGCCATGTGGGCAGGCACTCTGTGTGCTTTAAGTAACAAGTACAATCACTAGAAGAGAACAAGAGTTTGCCTTCACCTCCCCCAACTTCAATCAGACCTTGAAAGGCCTCTAACATTAGAAAATCCAGAACGATAAGCTTCGACTTTAACACATGACCATGATTGGGAACAAGAGTAGGCTGACCACCCACCTCCTGACCCTGACCCCTGAGTCAGTCTCAGACACCCAGCCTCTCTGGTATTACCACACAATCAGCCGGTCCAGCAAACACCACGTCCTCAAGACTGGACTCCGTTTCCTAGCACCCATCTTTATCTGCTAGAATCTATTTCCAAACGCGTAAGTATGATGTGGTTCAGGACATGCTCCTCCAAGTTATGGCACCCAGAATATTTTAAGCTGAGGGAGTTTCAGAAAAGAGCAGATGGGGAAAGTCACTCTGACCTCCTCCTGCTCGCTCTTCTTCCCTGAAACAGACCTTAAACCTTCCTGTAAGAGGTACTCCTCCCATACCTGGAGCAAAGGAGCACCCTTACCTCTGAAAACAAAAGGATACCAAGGGGGAGCCTGGGTGGCTCAGTCGTTAAGCGTCTGCCTTCGGATCAGGTCATGATCCCAGCGTCCTGGGATCGAGCCCTGCATCGGGCTTCCTGCTCAGCGGGAAGCCTGCTTTCTCCCTCTCCTACTCCCCCTGCTTGTGTTCCCTCTCTCGCTGTGTCTCTCTCTGTCAAATAAATAAATAATTAAAAAAAAAAAAAAAAGGATACCAAGGAGAATCATAACAGGCCTTACTCAGTTTCCTCAGTTTGCTACACTAATTTCATACTCCTAACCTGTCATAGTCCTCCACGATGGTGCACTTTTCATCAAATCTAGCCTAAAAGCACATAGGTCTAAGTGTTTCTTCATTTCCTTAGGAAGGCTCCCATATCATGTAATACTTATATAAACTTGGATGATTTTCTCCTGATTACCTGTCTTTATCAGTTTAATTTTTAAACCCAACAAAGGTCCCTAAGAGGGTCAAGGAAAACTCCCCCCTCCCCCCACCCAACCTGCTAAATAGCATCATTGTTCTAGATCTGCGCTGTCCAACCCGGCTATTGAACACTATCACCATTCCTGGGAAATGTGGAGAGGCTCTCAGTGTTAAATACATGCCAATTTTCAAAGACTCAGTATGAAAAAAGAATGGAAAACAGCTTATTAGTGATTTTATTATATAGATTACATGTTGAAAGACTATTTTGGATATATCGGGTTAAATAAAATATACTAGTAAAACTAGTTTCACCTGCTCTTTCTACTTTTTAAAAAATTTACATTTCACCTGTTTTTAATGTAGCTAGTAGGAAATTTAGTTGTGCATGTGGCTGGCCTTATGTTTCTATTGGGTGGTGCTATTTCTTTTTTTTTTTTTTTTTTAAGATTTTATTTATTTATTTGGGACAGAGAGAATGAGAGAGAGAGAGCACATGAGAGGGGGGAGGGTCAGAGGGAGAAGCAGACTTCCGGCCGAGCAGGGAGCCCGACGCGGGACTCGATCCTGGGACTCCAGGATCATGACCTGAGCCGAAGACAGTCGCTTAACCAACTGAGCCACCCAGGCGCCCGGGTGGTGCTATTTCTGAAAGCCCAAACAGCGTGGCCACTACACACCTGATTCTGTAAGATGACCGCACTAGACAGATAAGTCCATCCTTTTTTTTTTTTTTTTAAAGATTTTATTTATTTATTTGACAGAGAGAGACACAGTGAGAGAGGGAACACAAGCAGGGGGAGTGGGAGAGGGAGAAGCAGGCTCCCCGCAGAGCAGGGAGCCCGATGCGGGACTCGATCCCAGGACCCTGGGATCATGACCTGAGCTGAAGGCAGTCGCTTAACCAACTGAGCCACCCAGGCGCCCCAGATAAGTCCATCCTTATCCACAGGGGATATATTCCAAGACCCTCACAGGATGCCTGAAACTGCAGATTGGTACTGAACCCTGTCTGTACTACATGTTTCTCTATACCTACCTAACTATGATACAGTTCAATTTGTAAATTAGGCACAGTAAGAGATCAGCAATAACTTGTTATAAAATAGAACCACTGTAACAATATACTGTAATAAAAGTTATGTGAATGTCACCTCTCTCTCCAACTATCTTATTGTACCATGCTCACCCTTCTTACAATGATGTTCAATGATAACACACCTATGTGATAAGATGAAGCAAGGGGAATGATGTGGCATTGTGACATCGTGTTAGGCTATGGATGACCCTCCTATAGGTTAGGAGGACCATCTGTTTCCAGGTTGACTGCAGGGGACTAAAACCATGGAAAGTGCAACAGGGATAAGGGGAGACTCCTATATTTTCATAACTTGAAAAGCAAACATTCTCTCCTACTCTTTCTGGTAGGCACTGGGCTCTCCGCTGCCCAGGGGTCCTTGAGGAAGTCCCTCCCCACCTTGGTGCTGTAGGCTCCTCACAGGGGCTGGAACTGACTTGGTCCCTTCGAGCTCCCACATCTCTCTCGTCCAGTGCCACCAAGCTATCACCAGACTCTAAGACAGGGCTTTCTTCCAATCCTTCCATTATAACATCGTCCACATCACTCAAAACCCCACATGGGTAATTTCCCTGGAAGCCATAGAACAAGTGTTGCCAAATGTCAGGCTGTCACCACCTGTGTAACTGGCCAGAGACAAAGGGAAGAGGCTCTGTTGCAATTCTAAGATTCCTTCCCTCTCTCACCCCAGCTGAGGATTCACTGGTTTCTTCTTCCCAAAGAGCAGAGCCCCACCTTCTTACGATTCTTGCTAGGCTCGAAGAGGCAGAATCCACCCTTTAGCAGTTTACAACACAGTGGGTGGGGAGACGGTACTAACACCAGGCACTTCAAAACAGAAGACAGGTACAGAGGTTCTCAGATTCTGGAGAAAACTGCTGGGTACTTTATCACCAACCAGACACTGGTTGGGCGCCTGGGTGGCTCAGTCAGTTAAGCGTCCGACTCTTGATCTCAGCTCAGGTTGTGATCTCAGGGTCGTGAGTTCAAGCCCTGCCTTGGACTCCACGCCCAGCGTGGAGCCTACTTTTAAAAAACCAATTAATTAATGAAAAAAATTAAAAAATTAATTTAAAAATTGAATTCTAAAATAAAAAATATATGCTTTATCCACATGACAACTCAGTATTGGCTCACTGACATGGGCTTTTGGAGGTGGAGTTGCGTTCAAGTCTCCCTTCTACCGCTTAGCAGCTGTAGGACCCTGCCTAAGTTTGCTACATTTATCTGGGTCTCAATTTCCTCCCCCGTAACAACAGAGACAATTCCACCTACCTCACAGAGTTGAAAAATTAAACAATAGGTAAGAAAGTGCCTTGCACGTAATAGGTGTTTGGTAGATATTAGCTTCCTTCCCCTTCAATTTTTCTAAGCAACTGGGCAAAGAAGATAACTAAAAATCTCATGGAGAACTGAAAATAAATCCTTTATACACTGATCTAGGCTTGTGTTTATTTGTTTGTTTATCGGAATCCTAGTGCCTGGTACAATTTTAAAATCTGGTATGGGAACTCTGCAAAGGCGGGGATTATCTTTGTAGCCCTAGCCCAGTGCCTGGCAAAAGGGAAGCACTAGGTGAATGCTTGTTGAATGAATGAATGAATGACGAATTTGATGCAAGCAGGGCTGGTGCACGTGTGGAGTACATAAGAGGCACGAGAAGAGGGAGGTCAGAATTATCAGCGTACAGAGTTTAGCTGATCAGTGTGAGGTTTGCAGGCCAACAAGAATTATTCTGTGGAACAGCATTTGAAGTCTGTTTAGACAGCTCTGGGGAGTCCTTTTTCCTAAGTGGCAAAGCTCTTAATACTACTCTAATACTGGGCGCCTGGGTGGCTCAGTTGGTTAAGCGACTGCCTTCGGCTCAGGTCATGATCCTGGAGTCCCTGGATCGAGTCCCGCATCGGGCTCCCTGCTCGGCACGGAGTCTGCTTCTCCCTCTGACCCTCCTCCCTCTCATGTGCTCTCTCTCTCTCATTCTCTCTGTCTCAAGTAAATAAATAAAAAAAAAAAAAATCTTAAAAAAAATTAAAAAAAAAATACTACTCTAATACTATCTCTTCTCCATTCAGCCGTGCCTTACTCAGAAAGAAAGGTAAAACGCATGCCAAGAACCAAACATAGATAGTCATCCTGACGGTGAGGAAGCATCACCAATTCAGTTTTTCACACATTTTTTCTAGCGTTAAGACGAAAAGATCAAACTGAATAGATGGCTCCGTGATACAAATATATGCTGTCAGAGTGTTTTTAAATGTAAAATTCTTAGCATTTCCTGACCTTGGTGGGGAGTGGGGGTGGGGAATGAGTAAATAGTCTTATTAAACTTTAAAGATTTATCTGGTGTCAAGTTCCCTCACAGGTGTGTGAGGAGGGGTCTGAAAACCTATTAGTTTATGCTTTATGGTTTACAAAAACATTTTGGATTCTCGGATCTCACCAGGCCACCCGAGGGGCTTCTCCCACAAAGCGATCCTGCTCTCCCCAAAACAATGGGTTTGAGATTGCACTGAATCCCGTTCTGCTGCTCCTAGGGAGATTTAACCCTTGGGAAGTTGGAAAGGTCCTGCCCTTCACCTCCCAGCTTTACCCTCCTATAAGGGAAAAAGCAAAAACTAAGGGTTACTGGTCATGTGTTAAATAAAATAAAATGAAAACAACTGCAGGTGCTTGAGAAGAAGTGGGACCTGGAGGCAGTGGTCTAGATAGAGAAGGACCCCATAAATACTTGCTTCAAATATTTGGAGAAGGCAGTCATAATGATGAGAGAACAGAAGGCAAGCTGAGGACAAAGCAGAAGCTGACACCCCAACACCCCTCCCCCCATGGGATCTATGTGATGTTCCTCAGGCACTCCTGGCTGCCCCAAAGGAAAAACAAATAGTTAACTTATAGTGATCACATTCCTACAAGACATGAGTCTCCCTCAGTTTACAAATGTCTTAGCAATCTACAAGAACAAAGCATTCCTACAATAACCTAGCTTCCAGAGGGAAATAGATACAATTAAATGCCCTTATAACCTGCAGCCCATTGACAGATAATTGAAGTGGGCAGAGTGTAATGTTCCTCAAGGAAGTTCCCAACTATCTTAATGTTAATGCCTTACTAGTGGGGTAAACAACCTTAACTTGACAATGGCAAGGCCTCTGGTATCCTGTGAGTCTTCTTTAACATATAAAAATCCCTTTGAAACCTCCCTTTTCCTTACCTCCCCCAACCCCATAGTATATAACCTCACAACTCCGGGGCAGCAGCTCTTTCTGCCCACGGGTCCTGTCCCTGTGCTTCCATAAGCTACCATTTTGCACCAAAGACGTCTCAAGAATTCTTGCTTAGCTGTCGGCTCCGGACTCTACCCCACTGAACCTCACCTATATTCCAAAATCCCATCAATAACATGCCCAACGTTTGGGTCATAACCTCACTGAGATGCAAAGAGATTCTCCTTCCAAAAAGAAAGAAAGAAAAGGGATTGAGATAGGAGCTTTCTGCGCCTTTCCAAAAAGGTTTCTAGGCCTTGGAAATTCAGCAGGAGATTTCTATTCCATCCTGCTAGGCTTGGCTCTACTCCCCAGGGAAGCAGTTTGGCCCAGAGCACTGTTTCCACTGTCCTCACTTCAGCCTGGTATAAAAGAAGGTAAGCACGGGGCCAGGGGCCAAACACCACCAAGCCAGCGCTCAGTGGTTCTATGTTAGTACAGGACATACTGCATTCTAGGAAAGCTGGTGAGTCAGGCTAAAAATATCCATCAAATTCTGACCATCCCAGAATAATCTGATGCCCATGGGCTGCTCCCTGAGAAAGAACAGCTTTCCTGAAATCACAGGTCTAAGCCAGTGGACTTGATGTGGGAAACAAAGGTAGAAGGAAAATTATTAAGTTTCCTCACTACCTACAGCCCATTGACAAGTCCTTGGAACAGGCAGAGTGACATTCCTCTAGGGACTCAGCTGCCTCGATGTTAATACTTTGCTAAGGGCAAAAGGCAATTCTAGTCTGACCCCCCCCTTCCCCCAGGATCCTGTAAGTCTACTTTAACGTATAAAAATTCCTTTGGAAACTTCCTTTATCTCTAACCCCCCCCCCCCAAGATACATGTTGGCAATCATTCCCCAAGCATATGGCCCACTGATATACACCTGAGGGGTCTCATGACTAAGGTTTTATTAAACAGTAATAAATGACCTTTTCCCAACAGTAGCTAGCCCTCTCAAGGTCCTGGAAACCTTGCTTCCAAAATTCTTTAGTGACTTAACGCTACCCCTAACCCCCTCCCAACTTGAAAGTATATAACGGGCCACTCCTCATGACCCCATTGCAGCTCCTTCTACCTACGGGTCCTGTCCCCGGGCTTTCATAAAATCACCTTTTTGCACCAAAGACGTCTCAAGAATTCTTTCTTGGCCGTTGGCTTCGAACCCTAATAACGTCTTTCCTATATCAGACTGACGGGGTCAGGAAGGAGATCATAAACCCGAGGACATTCCAGAAGCATGCTTTCTGCTGGGGGAGGAGAAACTGTCGGTGAAGGAAAAGGTCTCCTTCTGTTCCCCTAACCTTCTCTTACAGAGCCATCCAGTCACAATCCCTCACTCCCGCCCAGCCATGAAGTCCCCCAGGGTCACAAACACTGCTGAGGTCAGAAAACCACAGGCTCCCACACACTTAGGTGCCCTCAGGTACAACCCAACACAGTGAGCTTCACAATGATATGATGCCCATTCCTCTGAACACCCGCCAACTCCTTGACCCACCTGATTGCCAAAGACAGCTATGGAGCAGGCCGTTGAGACCTCATTAGCCCCGAACCAGACAGAAGCAATGCGGGAGGGCATGCCCAGGATGAAGACCTGGGCCACAGAGCAGATGATCTGGCCTAGGACGGTGACTGGGAAGAGATGTGGCTTCAGGCTCCCCAACTTCACCCAGGCCCCCAGGCAGTTGAGAGCAGAGCCAGTGAGGGCGATGGTGCGCAGGCCGAATTTCTCCAGCAACCAGGCCACGGGCAGGATGAGAGGGATGTAGGTCAGCATGTAACACATGGACAGCCAGTCGATGGCAAAGGCACTGACCCCGTAGAAGTTCATGAAGATGTTATTGATGGAGCCGTACTGGATCCACTGGAAGGCATTGCACATGGAGTAGCAGCTGAACAGCAGGACCACCACCCAGCGACGCTTGCTCACCTTGATCACGCTACTGTCCTCGGGGCACGAGCTACTGGGGTAGGCCAAGCCACCGGGCTGGGCCAAGGTTCTGGGGTGGGCAGAACTGCTTGAGTGGGCCGACACGCTGGGGTGAATGGAGACGCTGGGGTGGGCCGACACGCTCGGGTGGGCCGACACGCTCGGGTGAATGGAGACGCTGGGGTGGGGCGACACGCTCGGGTGGGCCGACACGCTGGGGTGAATGGAGACGCTGGGGTGAGTGGAGACGCTGGGGTGAGTGGAGACGCTGGCGTGGGCCGAGGCGCTGGGATCCGCGCGCAGGGCAGGCTCCTGCGCAGGGCTGCCATCGTGCTCCTGTTGGTTGGGCTCTTCATTCACCATGACCACAGCCTCTCCTGGAGCCCGAGACAGGTGCTGAGGACCCCGGCAGTCTTAAGGGACAGTGGCCTCGGCTGCTCCCTTAGAGCTGACAGGGCACTTGCCCAGGCCCACCCCAGAAGACACGGAGACCCGAGCCTGCGTAAAAACTGCGAGCCGAACTCCCTTCACTCACCCCCAAGCTTCTGTTCCCACTTTTCCTTGGTGTCTTTTGCCACCGACCGCTGTCCCCCAGGCCGGCCGCAGCACCCCAGCCCGGTGCTAGCCACGGGTGCCTTGAGTCCTCCCCAGGGGTTCAGGCCAAGTTCAGTCCCTCGGTCCGGGAGAAAAGTTCGCGCCTGGCACGGAGCCTCTAGGTGGGACTCGGTTCCGCTCCGGGGTGGCTTGGGGCCCCGCCCCCTCGGGCGCACGTGACCGCCCCACCCCCGTCCAGCCGGGCTTCCCCCACCCTCCTGCTCCCCCCTTCCCTCCCGCCTTCTCGAGCCGGGCTGGTCCGGCTGCGCAGTTGTTTCGCCACAGCTTGCGGGGTGCATTCCTCCCCCACGCCCCGGGTGCCATGGAAACCGCCGGGTTAACCCCCACCCGCCGCACCGCCCCTCAGATTCATTTGCCTCTCCCAGGGGACCCCGCAGGAAAAAAAATCCCCGAAGCTCTGCCGAGGTAATCCCACAGCTAGCGTCTCCTCGGTGCGGGTCCCCATCCCCTGCGCGTGGGCACCGATGCCCGGCGCTTCCGGAGTGCTCTGGGGAAATCCAGGAGGGCTTCCCGACTTTTTACCAATTGGCTGAGCTCCCAGATCCTTGCTGAACTTTCGGTATAAAGAGATTTGTAGATTTCTCGGTCTGGTTGCGCTCCTCGGGTAAACGGGAATTGCAGGAAACTCGTTTTGCTTGTTGCTTTGCCTGCGGACGTGGTCATTTAATGGGGAACTCAGATGTGAACCTGTGAGGCAGGCCTCTTCTTTCCTGTCGGTCTCTGCGCAGCTTCCTAGGCGAGCACCTGCGGGTGGAGGGCAGCCTCTGGGAGTTTGGAGAGTCTTTAGTGGCGGCGTTGTGGGATGGAATACCCAGCGCTATGTGGCCTTTAAGTAGCCCTGGGCTGCCACCTGTTGATCCCAGCCCATTACAGAGGGTAATCCCTCAAGTCATCGCCTCCGGAGTGTCAGGCCTGCAGGGCAGAAATGCCTGTTCGCAGCGTCCATTTCAGCCGCAGAGAGGGATAAAGAGCCGAGATTCTCCCTGGGTGCAAACTCCAGCCTAGCTACTCCCAGGTGTATGATATAAATTACGATACTCCACCTCTCTGCCTCGGTTTCTTCATCCATAAAATAGGGATGGTGAAATCATAAGTACCCACCTCACAGTGTCGTTTTGAAAGCTTGAATGATGTAGGACATGAAAGTGCTTTGAAAGTCCTGGCAGATGGTAAGCGTTCCAGGAGTGTTGGCTATCCTAATAATTCAAAGGCTAACATTTGTTGTATCGTGCCAAACATGTTTACTACATTATGTCATTAAAGCATCACAAGAACTCTATGATGTAGTTACTATGGCTTGCCTGCATTTAAGATCAGAAGACTAAGGCTCAAAAAGTAAAGTGACTTCTTAAGATCCCAATTGGCTTGAAGAGCCATGGTTCCCTGGCAAGTCTGTATTCATTCAAGCTACAGCCTAGCTGCTCAAATGCATCTGGGAACAGCAGTGTGGGCATGCCCCTGGGAGCTCGTTACAAGGGCAGAAGCCTAGCCCAGCTGGACCTCCTGAATTAGAGGCTATATTTTAGAAGATCTCCAGGTGACCTGCTTGTTTGCACATAAAAGTTTGAGAGCCAGTGGGTCCCACTGCTTTCCTTTTGTTTTCTTTTGAAATTTTCAAACAAAAAATGAATTTAAAGCCCCGGGCAGTGGTTCTCATGGGTTGAACATTAGAATCACGTGGGGAACTCAACATTCTCAGTACCTCGGCCACACCCCAAATCAGGTTCATTAAGAGTGGACCCCTGGCATCTGCACATTTAAGCTCCCCAGGTGGGGCACCTGGGTGGCTCAGTTGTTAGGCGTCTGCCTTCAGCTTGGGTCATGATCCCGGGGTCCTGGGTCATGATCCGGGGTCCTGGGATCGGGCTCTGAGCCTGCTTCTCCCTCGCCCACTCCCCCTGCCTGTGTTCCCTCTCTCGCTGTATCTCTCTCTGTCAAATAAATAAATAAAATCTTAAAAAAAAAAATCTGCCCAGGTGATCTCAGCAGGGAGCCAAGTTTGAGCACCCCTGTGGGGCCTGAGCCCCTGGTTCCCAGGGGGAGGAACACTGGAAACATCCACTTTTTGGCATAAATTATGGGGCCTTGGATTATAATGGAATGTTTGGAGAGAAAACTCATACCCACGAAGAATCTCTACACTAATTTAACAGTCCCCATTCTCAAAATTCCAGCAGTGTTTCCCATCATTCTCCAAGGAGCACAGAACCTCCATTCTCTTGGAAGGCCTTCTAAGACCTCCCACTGCTTCTTATTCCTAGATCATCATGGACCTCTCTCCAACTCTTCACAATGTATTCTTTTTTAAAAGAAAGAAAGAAGGGCGCCTGGGTGGCTCAGTTGGTTAAGTGACTGCCTTCAGCTCAGGTCATGATCCTGGAGTCCCGGGATCAAGAGTCTGCTTCTCCCTCTGACCCTCCCCCCTCTCATGTGCTCTCTCTCTCTCTCTCTCTCAAATAAATGAATAAAATCTTAAAAAAAAAAAAAAGAAAGAAATTTATTGGGCGCCTGAGTGGCTCAATTGGTTAAGAAAGAAATTTATTAATTTTTTAAAGTAATCTCTACACCCAGTGTGGGGCTTGAACTCAAGATCAAGATCAGATGCTCTACTGACTGAGTCAGCCAGGTTCCCCTTTATAATGTATTCTTAACTGCATCTTACAGATATGGAAACTGAGGCCCAGAGAGTTGGAGCCTGTAAGTCAGAGCCCCACAGCTACTTAGCATCAAAACAAGCAACAGTATGGTTCTGTGAGCTCCCCTCCACCCACCACACCTCCTCTCCCCCACTGCGTGCTCCTCTGGGGTAACAAATGCTTCAGTTTGATGACGAATCCCAGGTGGTCTAACCTGCCATTCCAGTGATATTTGGGGTTGCCTTTTGTGGTAGAGTGAGTCAGATCTAAGGATCTAACGTGAGGTCTGGATTCAGTTTACTAACCTCTCTATCCTTCAGTTTCTGGTCTATAAAATGAGGATTAAAAATATCTGCAAAATTGTTTTCAGTAATAATAATCTGGGAGCCACCACAGTAGCGCTGTCTCTTGGCTGATTCCCTCCAGGGATGGACAGCTATATAAATGTTGGGTAGATATTACATAAAGAGAAATATTCTGTGTTCATCCATTGAGAAAACATTTACTGAGCAGCTTACTATGTGTTACATATATCTATCGATAGATAGATATGTCCTATCTATAGGTACACCTTGAAGGGGAAGGAGAAATACATTTTAGAGATTGCTTCCTGAAAGGGGGCCCTGGTTCCTTGTTCTATCCCGACTGATTCCCCAGGGAGCTTGAGGGACCCTCTGCATGGAACTCCAGCTTTCCGGGCCTTCAGCGGAATAGTAGCAAAGTCTGCCCTCTAGAGGCTAATAACTACTCCTGGCAATAAAAGCCTGACTCGAAGTCACAATGTCCCACCGGATAAGCAGCGGCTGCAGATGTGTGAGGCATGGAATTTGTTGAGTGCGTAGGAAGGCTAAATTGCTAATGAATGAATCAGAGTGAGATTCTGGATCAGTTCCTCTTAAAAAATACTGACACTTGGAATTTGTGGAAATGTGCCTCTTACAAATCTTGTATGTGTTATAGCGCATCCTCACCAAACTATTTTCCCTTATCTCTCATACTCCCATACATTTCCAGGTCCTTAAGGACTTGTGTATATCTTTGTGTACCTTGGAGAATTTGGTAGGATACGCCATACAGCACATGCTCTCAATACTTGTTGGTAGAATAGAGTTGAATTTTACTTTACCATGACATTTCAGAAAACTGGGACAAAACAGAGCTCCGAGAGGTTTTCAGAGATTAAAAAACAGGTTTCATAAAACACTTTCCAAAAAAGCAGGCATGGAATGTCATCAGAGTTATCATCCAACCTGGAAACCTGAAGTCAGGGGAATAATGCCTTCTGAAGGAAAATTGTTTCCTGCCTAGAATTCTATACCCAAATGACCAAAAGAAAACAAGTATGACAAGAGAATCAAACATTTTCAGAAATGCAGAGTTTCCCAAAAAAGGTAGTGCCTCATCCTCTCTCTCAGGAAGCTGCTAAAGGATGCGCTCCACCAAAACAAGGGAGGAAGCCTAGAGAGTAAGATGTTAGATCCAAGAAATGGGAACTCCAACACAAGAGGCAGGCAACCGGAATCACCGAAATCACAGTAAAAGAAAACCCCAGGTGGACCATCACGTACCGGGCACAAAAAGCACCTTGTTCAGATGGAAGCTAGTCAAAAAAACTCCAGAAAAGGTTTATTGAAGCACTTGACACTGATAGGATTGTGTGTGAAACTCTTGAGAGGGGGTTTACACAACTGGGGGGGGGGGGAATTAGAGCTTGGACTGGTGACAAAGTATCACAGATGTAACTAAATAAATGGGAGGGATCAATTATTAATTCCAGTGGACTATAAAAAGCTATGGAGGGAAGGGGGGAAAATCATGGTTATCTTAAGTGACTCAGGTGTGAATCACACGGTCATCACAATGTGAAGACTGGACGTTGATATAACCAAGTATGACATAACTCTATTGGAAGATTGGGGGGATGGGAAGTGAGCACATGTGTGTGGTAGGGGAGAGGGTGGGGTAAACAGAGCTAAATCTTTGGAAAGTCAATACATAATGCCTAACATGGACAAAATCAGAAAGTATCAACATACCATCTGGTTTACAGCTCTGGAGGTAAATACCAAAAGATTCATCTAATAAAAGTTAAAAGTCATTGGCTCAGGGGAGTAGGAAAGGAGGTTAAGCAACTGGTATTTTTGATACATGACCATTTGATTTATTAAACTTTGTATAAATTTGGCTTAAAAAAACTCTACACTTTAAAAATTGAATCAAACTGAGTGGAGATTGAATTTTTTCACTGAGGCCCACTGTGATGTCTAGGGGTGTGGTCAGTTCCAGCATGGATTTTATAATGTTAGTGCTAAAATGGACACCCAGGACTCAACCTTAGAACCTCAGGGATGCTTCTTCAGCCGAGCTGTATCCTCCAAAGTTGTGCCATGTGTCACCTCAGAAAACTGGGTGTGTGGTCAGAGGCCCCATTACCCATATCCTAGTCTTGCTTGACCCTTCCCTGACCTTCCTTCTGCTTCCAGTGACTTTTACTTGTAGATTCTGTGGGGATCTTATCCACTTATGACTCCCACTTCTGTCCCATCATCCAAAGATCATGCCAAGGTCCACTTCTCCCATGGAATTCTGTCTGTCAATAAATAGCTCCACCAGACCCCAGTCAGCCAGAGAAGTACCTTGAGAAATACCTGGAACCCTCTCTGCCCCTACTCTCAGTGCCCGCAGGCTGCTCATCTCCTTACCACCTTCCCTTTCCTCCTTTCCCTTTGGCACCACCTTAGTTCAGCTTCTCGTGGCTCCTCATCCTGATCCTGCAACCCACTCCTTATTGGTCTGACCCTTCCAGTTCACCACCGCACCTCTCCACAAAGTTCCAGTTCTCTTTAGTCCTCGCCCCTGCCTTGACTCCTCCAGCTGCCACCTAGATTGCAGAAGGTTCCCAGTCCTCAGCTTAGCACATGAAGCCTTTGTGATGCTGCTCTGGCCACATCTCCCATCCCCGCCCACTCCACTTTGCACTTCAGGCAGATGGAAGCACCTGCAGCTCCCCGCAAGCATCTTGCACACATTGTGCCTTGCACATGCCAGCCTTCACGATACCGGTCAAGGGCCACTGCCTCCAGGAAGCCTTTCCCAGTGCCCCAAGTATGATCCAGAGGCTTCTTCCACACCCTGCACGTACACCTGTCACACTCTATCATACACGTCTATTTCATTCTTTAAGTCATCCCCTTGCCCCGAGTTTCTCAAGTTGTCATGCCCTATTCATATTCAACACCAATCTCTCGCTTGATGTCTGGCCCAGAGAAGGGAAGTGAAGGCATGATTGAACTGCCTTCTGAGATGGCCTCAAGATGAATGAAAACATGTCTGGCTTGTCCCAAATGCTCATGCCTCCTTTGTTTTTGTCTTTTATTTATTTATTTTTTCCCGAGGGCTCCCACAGAGAGTGGCAGTGGGACAGCCAGGAGGGCAGTCCTTGGCATGGGATTCTGGATTCCTTCCCCTCTAGGGTCCTCTCGGTTCAGAGAGTCTCCGAGTCTGTCCTTGAAGGGAATGGGGTCAGGGCCTGCCAATGCCTAAAAGAGGCAGGGGGAGACCCATTCTCCTTAGAAGAGAGGACAGAATGAAAGCCTTCTCCCTTGACTCGTCAGGGCCAGGCTCTGTCCTGGACACACAGTTTGAAATGAATGTTTCAGTTCCCTGGGTATACAAGGCTGTATCTCGAGAGACCTCAAATGGTATTAGTCATTGTCTTAAAGAAAAGGCCTGTGGACATGGGTTACATTGTACTTCCTCAACTGTCCACGTTTTGATGTGTTCATGGTGTTCACTATGTTGCTCTTTATACCTTTTTATAGATTTTAAATATATCTTAATAATTAGAAAACAAAGTTCCTCCATACACATGAGAAAGCCCTTGCTAAACATGAGTCAAAGAGGAAGGAGATATTAAAAAAATTTTTTTTGCATAATCTATAGAAAGCCCAGAGGTGTGAGGCTTTCTTTGCATAATGAAACAGAGGAAGTGTGGTAGCAGTGAGATTTGTTGATTACCAGGGCAACAGTTAAAGGTACATGGGGTGACAAAGAAGAGGGGTGCTGACCAGGCAGGGTTAGGTGATGTTGAAACCATAGTGCTAGAGAAAGGATAGACGGAATCATCTAGTGAAGTCCCTCAGTGTGTGCAGACAATCCCCAGGCCCTGGGAACTCTTTCAGTAGTCACTCATTCATTTACACATTCGTCTCCAGCAGGCCAACCACTGTGCTGGGTGTCAGGGAAATCAAACACAATAAAGACAGTGGTCTTACCCTCCGGGAGTCCACAAACTAATGGTGAGACAGATTAGTGAGCAAGTCATTGTAGGATGGCGCAGTAAATGCATGGTGAAGATTCGGGTTGGCTCATGGATGGACAAAGCAGGAAGCTAGAGAGGGCTTCTCAGAGAGATGTTTGACCGGGACCTTGAGGGACAGGTAAGACCCAGTCAGGACCTATGGCCAGTGTTGGGGAGCCTCTGGAGAGTAAAATAGACAAGATCCTTTCCTGCCCTCATGGAGCTAATGGTTTATTGGGGAGGACAACCATCAATCAAACTCTCACACACGCATAAGTAAAATTGTGACAAGTGCTCATGGAACACTACATCAAAAACTAATGATGTAACGTATGGTGATTAACATAACATAATAAAAAAATTTTTTAAAGAATGGAAAAGAATTTATAAAGAAGGACAGACAGGCTAGACCTTAAGCCAGCTCTTAAGAAAGAGTGAAAACTAACCAGGTGAAAGAGGGAAGGGCATTCTAGGTGAGCGAACAATATGTGCAAAGGCCCTGAGGCAGGAAGGAGTTGAACATCGGTGTGGCTAGGGCAGAGTGAGGGTGAGGGCAACCGGAGAGAGAGGCAGCAGCTAGATGGTGCAGGCATTATTAAGGGTTCTTATTTTGTCCTAAGAGCAAAGAGGAGCCATCGAGAAGTTTCAAGCCAATGAAGGGACATTATCAGACATGTCACTTGAAGAGTGCTGGCTGCTCGGGCTGCTTTGGGGAGAACCTAGTTGGGGTGGAGGGTGAGCCTGGGGACAGAGGGACCTCTCAGCAGGTGTTGTGCTCACCCAGGTGAGAAGGGGCTTTGGAAACTGAGAGTGGCAGGATTGGATGGGAGGAGTGGAGGGCAGAGGCAGGAATCAGGAGAATGCCCTCCGGAGGGAGGGTAAGAGCTTCCCAGCAAACTTTGCAGAGAGAGAAGCGAAATTGTATCATCACCCCTGCCGCCGCTTCCTCTGTCCTTCTTCCTTTGTTGGGCCCCCACCCCTTCCTACAGCTACCTTAGCCCCTGCAAGATCAAAGGCTGGAGAAGCTGCTTTAAATTCTGAGTATAAATGCTCATGAAAATCCAACAATCAAGTTTTATGGAAAGTAAGGGGTCCCGAATTCATCCTCTCATCTTTCACTCTTTGGCATCATGCCCCCTCAGGACAGGAGGGCGGACGCTTGGCTCAGGTTCACCTCAATTCTGTGAATACATAGAAAAATCAGAAAGAAACCAGTCCAAAATGAAACCCACAGATTTCTGGATTCCCTTTAAGTTTTCCGAAGTAAGAGTTGTATGAAGTCCCTGCCGGTGGTGCCGTAAGCTGCCCTGAGCTGTAAGTAGTCTTTTTTTTTTTTTTTTAAGATTTTATTTATTTATTTGAGAGAGAGAGAATGAGAGACAGAGAGCACGAGAGGGAAGAGGGCAGAGGGAGAAGCAGACCCCCTGCTGAGCAGGGAGCCCGATGTGGGACTCGATCCCGGGACTCCAGGATCATGACCTGAGCCGAAGGCAGTCGCTTAACCAACTGAGCCACCCAGGCGCCCCTCTAAGTAGTCTTGAAAGTGCTTCCTTATGTCTTAAACGAGGCAACCGAGAGTGCTGACGGTACCCCAATTTTTTCAAGAACCTTTTCTTTTTATTGTTGTATTGATTGCTATGTCGGTGCCCAATTTGAACCAGCTTAGGCTCAAAAAGCATGTGTTTCGAGAACATGGGGGCTGCTCACAGACTTTACCTATGGAGGAGTTGACCACTCAAGTGGTAGAAAGGGCAGAGTGTGGCCGAAGCCTGGGGAGCTGCCAGATCCAAAGTGCTCAGGGCTCCTTCCATCCCGATTTCTGCCTGTGTCTTGGTGCATTTGGGCAGCTGTAATAAACATACCTTGTCAATGACAGAAATTTACTTCTCACAGTTCTAGAGGCTGATAGATCCCAGAGTCCAGGTGCCGGCAGATGTGGTATCTGGTGGGGCTCCCTTCTTGGTTCACGGACGGCATCTGCTTGCTGTGACCTCATATGGGGGAAGGGGTGAGGAGCTCTCTGGGGTCTCTTTTGGAAGGGCACTGAACCCATTCATGAGGGCTCCACCTTCCTCACCTAACCACCTCCTAAAGGCCCCACCTCCTAATACCATCACACTGGGGGTTATGTTTCAAATATGAAACTGGGGGAACACAAACAGTCCGTAGCATCCTAAATGTCAGCTTTCTTTTTCCCTCTTCCTAAAGACTAGTTTTCTCCACACTGGAGTTTCACCTCTTAACAGCCTAGCTGCCTGAGAGAGGCTGCCCTGATTTTTTTGTCCTAAATACAAACCCCCAGATGCCCAATCCTAGACCCACCAACCATGACTGGGGGGGCAGCTCCCAACAGGGCTATATTGGAATGGAGGAGGGACAGTTTCCAGAAAGAGAGCAGCAATTAACCAAACAGATAAAATGATCAGTGCCAGACAGCCTACTGAATGGGAGAAGATACTTACAAAAGACATATCCGATAACAGGTTAGTATCCAAAATAGACAAAGAATTTATACAACTCAACACCAAAACCACAAATAATCCAATTTAAAAATGGGCAGAAGACATGAATAGACATTTTCTTCCAAAGAAGACACACAGATGGCCAACAGACACATGAAAAGATGCTCGACATCACTCATCACCAGGGAAATACAAATCAAAACCACAATGAGATACCACCTCACACCTGTCAGAATGGCTAACCTCAAAAACACAACAACAGGTGTTGGCAAGGATGTGGAGGTAAGGGAGCCCTTATGCAGGGTTGGTGGGAATGCAAGCTGGTGCAGCCACTCTGGAAAACAGTATGGAGGCTCCTCAAAAAATCAAAAATAAAATTATCATACAATCCACTAATTTCACTACTGCATATTTACCCAAAGAATATGAGAACTCCAATTGGAAAAGATACATGCACTCCT
This sequence comes from Mirounga leonina, assembly GCF_011800145.1. Taxonomy (NCBI): domain Eukaryota; kingdom Metazoa; phylum Chordata; class Mammalia; order Carnivora; family Phocidae; genus Mirounga; species Mirounga leonina. The sequence goes on from NW_023270825.1 coordinate 25,957,915, forward strand.
GTGTTTACCGCAGCATCATTTACAATAGCCAAATTATGGAAGCAACCCAAGTGTCCATCAATAGATGAATGGATAAAGAAGAGGTGATCATATATATATATATATATATATATATATGTATATATATATATATCATGGACTATTACTCAGCCATAAAAAGGAATGAAGTCTTACCTTTTGCAACAACATGGATGGATCTAGAGGGTACGATGCTAAGTGAAATAAGTCAGTCAAAGAAAGACAAATACCATTTGATTTCACTCATATGTGGAATTTAAGAAACAAAACAAACGAACAAAGGAAAAAAAGATATTATGAGAAAACCCAAACTCTTAGCCATAGAGAACACACTGATGGTTACCAGAGGGGAGGTGGGTGGGAAGATGGGTGAAATAGGTGAAGGGGATGAAGAGTACAGTTACCATGATGAGCACTGAGCAAGGTACAGAATTGTTGAATCACTATATTGTACACCTGAAACTAATATAACACTGTATGTTAACTGTATTGGAATTAAAAAAAAAAAAAAAGTCAGCGTCTTCCATGACCATTAACTCAAATGTGCTGAGAATCGCGTACCTTTAGAAGTGAGGTACCTAGTTCCCTACACCCTGGGTGCTTGGAGGGATCCCCATTTTCTTACTAAGGACCCCGTCATGTTTGCCAGGGCAATGACTCGGGAGCACAATCACATGCAAGGGCTGGCTGTGCCCGTTTAATTTCTCGTGCACGATAGTCTGTGTGATTCTGCAGAGGACTCTAGAACCCAAATGCAGCTTGGAATCTTTGCAGTTGGTATTCCTTGCTGTTACAGATCTCCATACGACAACTTACCCTTCTGGTCTGCTCCACCTGATTTCTCATTCTCTGTTGTTCTGCTTAGTCCCCAGTGCTCCCAAGAGCTCTTTTGTCTGTCCAGCAGGAGAGCGCATTTCCGGCTTTCTGGCCCACAGAGTCCTGGGGACCGCTCCTTTAGACTAGGGCTTCGTGTTCGCGTGTATGTGAGAGGATCCCGGATGGCGGGAGACAATACACTCACTGTGCGGACCCAGGAGGACAGCCCCACCTACCTGGGGCCCCACCTGGGAAGGGAGGGGGGGCACACAACTCGCCCTGCCCTTCCCTTCAAGCCCAGTTCGCTCACGTCCCTGTGATCCCTCCTCACACCCCCTCCGCCTCAGCTTTCTCCTCTGCACTCCCAGCCCTCCTCCCCTTCACTCTTGCAGGTCTACTCTCAGTGTGCCCCATGCCTCAGCACCCCCTTCTCTAAACCACACCCTACTTTTGTCTCAACCTACACTCCCTGCAGTCCCCTTCCCCCCGTGCCTCCATGCCTTCCTCAGCCCTGCCCTGAGCCTCAGGGCTCTGCTCCACCCCCCTGCCCCTCACCGAACCCCCACCCCCGCCAACAGCACCTCAGAATCAGTTCCCGCTCACAGCCACCCCAGGCCCTCAGTCCCGGGCCGCTGCCTCCTTTTTCCCTCTTGCCCATGAGACTCCCAGGGCCTGGAAGCCTCTCCTCCTCCTCCTTTCTTCTCCCCTGTGCCCACCCATCGGGACCGGGACGGGACCTGACTCCCATGCCCAGCCCCCTCCCACCTTCACTGCCCTGCCGGGGCCATGGCGTCTGCCCTCGCCCTCTGGGGCAGCTCTCCTCCGGGCCTGGATCTGCGCTGCTGCTCACACCTTTCCTTTTGGTCTCCCTCATCTGCTAGTTTCCTTTTAAAATATGTGTATTGGGGGCACCTGGGTGGCTCAGTCGTTAAGCGTCGGCCTTCGGCTCAGGTCGTGATCCTGGGGTCCTGGGATCGAGCCCTGCATCGGGCTCCCCGCTCAGCGGGAGGCCTGCTTCTCCCTCTCCCACTCCCCCTGCTTGTGTTCCCTCTCTCACTGTCCCTTTCTCTGTCAAATAAATAAATAAAATCTTAAAAAAAAATGTGTATTCAAGTAAGAAGGGTCAGTTGCCTTAGAAAATGAGGTCACCAGCAGCACAGACGGTTCATGGAGACAGCAAAAATGGTGGTGGTATGTGAGTAACTCAAGTCTGGGAAATACTGAGTTAGAGGAACGGGCATAAACTCAGATGGAAAACAGCTACCAGACTCACGCAATGACAACGGCTGTGTGTCACCTAATTTTATCTGTGGGCATGGCCTTGCTCTGTCTGCAGATCAGGTAACCACAATACAAAACTACTGATATAACCTGTTTCCATCCCCCATAGCCACTGTGGCACATGAGCCAGGACTCAGTGCCCCCTCTGTGCGTGGACCCAAGTACCTTCAAGGAGCTTGTTACCCTCTGAATCCCGGACACTCAATCATTTTGGAAGCCGACATATCCTTCCCATGTCCAAGGCTATCCAAAGAAAGTTTCTGGCCAGTGTGTCCAGAGTTCGGGACATCAGAAGGAAATCAGTGGGGCCTTGACATCAAGCATTCCCTTTTTTCTCTTTGCTAAAGTTAGTGAGAGGTTGGGAGGAAGCAGGGATGAAAGGTGGCTTGGGGGTGGGGATATCCATTTGCTCATTTATTCATTCAACAAACATGGTTGAGCCCAGAATACAGGTCCGGCACTGGTGTAAGCACAGGAGATACAATGGTGAACACACTACAAGTTCCTGAACCTTTGAAAGTTTACAGTCCCAAGGAGAAGATAGCAATGGATAAACAGCTGACAATATCATGAAAGATAGCAAGATGGAGAGTGAGGTGGTGGTTAGGGGAGGCCTCTCTAAGGTGACATTTGAGCTTAAGTGAGGAAACAAGCCACATGGATATCTAGAGCCAAGGGTGCCCCAGACACAGAAATAGCAAGGAACACACTTGCTATGTTCAAGGTACAGCAGTTGCAGTAAGGAGAGTATGGGGAGAAGAGAAGAGGTCAGACAGGTAGATGGGGCCCAGATCTAGTTGGGTCTTATGGGCTCTGGTGAGGGCTTGAGCTTAGATTGAGGTAAGAAGCTCCAAGGTTTTAAGCAGAGGGGTGATGTAGTTGATTTGCATTGTAAAGGGATCACTCTGACTGCAGGGTGGGGAGCAGAGAGGGGAGTGAGGCTAGAATCAGGGGACAGTTAGGAGACTTTGGTGGAGGATGAAGGAGAGAAACAGAAGTGTCTGCCCCAGGGTGAGAAGCATGGATGTGCTGACAGGTGGACTGGGCAGGCCATGTTCCCAACTGTGAAAAATGGGGCATCTCTCTGTGGAAATGTTACTCAGCACCAGGACTTCTAGAGTCAGGAAAGTTAGGAAGAGGTAGAGTTATCTCTCCAGTATTTGGACACCTCAAACCAAGAGATGGCTGCTCAGTATCACACTGAGTATGTGCTGTTCCGTCTACCTAAGAACACACTTCTTCACCTCTTCATCTTCTTGACATTATTCACTGCTCAGCGTTCAGTTGAAATCTCACTTTCTTAGGCAGACTTCCCAGACCTCCTCTCCTCCAAGGAATAGGTCATGTCCTTGATGTATGTATTCCTAGTTCTCTGTGCTTCTCTTCCATAGTACTTATCACCATTGTCGTTCATGAATTAGTATAATTAGTTCTTTGGTCTCTATTTCCGCCACCAGACTATAGGCTCTGTGGAGGTAGGGACAGGTCTGTTTTCTTCACCTCTCCATCCTTAGTCCCTAGCTGTCTGCCTGACATGGGTCTTCAATATATTTTTGTTGAATGAATGGATCATAAGTGAATGAACAGTAGAGCAAGAACCAGAAATACAGCAGGGAGGAGAGCTGGTTCTCAAAGAAGAGATGCAAATAGGAACAGGGCTTGTGTCAAATTAGAAATCAAAGGACTCACAAGCACTTAGTGTGGAAGCATTAAGACTCTGTCTTGGACTTGCAGACAGATCCAGCCTTGTAGACATGCCCACATGTGTGGATAGACACACACACACACACACACACACACCAGCAGTAACAACAGTAGCTCCTGCTATAAAGGATAAAGATAGGTTGATAACATAAAATCTCTTACTGAAGTTGGAGCAGAAACCAGGACTAATATTTTGATGGCCAGATTTGTTTTTGAGGCAAATGTTGCAATCGACTCAATTGATTGAGTCTCAATTGAAACCAGATCAATACTGATAGAACTCATGACATGATCAATTTTGTTTCAATGCTTCTAGCTCCACACCTCCTTCCATACCCCTTCTCCCAATCTCTAGCATTCTTATGCCCCCTCTACCCTTCTATGAACCAAAGAAGACCTTCAGAGAAAAGAGTGGGCAAAAATTCTGTCTACTGGGTAAATGGCTGATTTGACAAAGTATTCCTCTTACTAAGAGCATTTGCACTTGGGCTGTAAGAAAACGTTTGGGGCTCTTATGCTCTTGTGATTTTGTTCCATGGACAGCCATCTGTCACACATGTTCTAATCTTTCCCTCACTGCCCTTGGAAGGCACTGTACGTGGTGGTTTTAGCACAAGAGCATTTTGTCAAAGGGATGTTTTTATATGTCATTTTCAAAAAGGTTCCAACCATTGAAAAATCACCAAGTAACGTGCCTAACACACATCCTTATTCCATCCTAATCCCCATCCTTCCTTCTTACCACTAATATCACACTGTGTCAGAGTTGCCCAATTAAAATGGCCTTCGAGTCAAACATTCTGCTTCATGTCAAGTAGGTTTACTTCTTGCAAATATGAAAACCTCCTGGCTCACTAAATTGTGACAACTGATGAGGACTTCTGACTTCCAATTCAATGCCATGGACCACACTCTCTCCTGGCAGCTGTGTTTCTTGAGTTTTGAGTGCATGGTGTGTTGACTGATGAAAGGTTTTAACTTGGGGTTTATGAATGGCTTTCAGCAGCCTATGAATCCCTGAAATCATATCATCCAAATTTGATGAGTATGTATATATTTCATAAGGGAAACAGGGGATCCATGGTTTTCATCAGATCTTCAGAGTGGTCCGATGACCACCAAATGGAAGAAATCACAGGCTTAGATGGGTAATCTAGATATTTCAGGGAAAAACATCTACTTTGGTGTATGTCACTTACTTAGTTTCTGCCCTCATTCGATACATGGTGTTAGGGGCAGAGCTGACTGCTCTGTTATGTTTATTTCATCACTGGGCAACTGGTTTATGTAGCACGTAATCTCAAGTGGATTTCCTGACATAAATGATGCACCTTGGAGACAACCTTTGAGAACTAAACAGAGAAGTTTCTGGATTAACTTTGGGCAGAGTGAAATACATGTTCTGTGAGACCATCCTGCCTTCTAGAAAGTGACCTTTTATTCTCTCTCCATTTGCAACAGGATTTCAAGAACTGGGTCTAAACGTTTTCCTGGTTTCCGTGTTGTAGGTGACCTTAGATTGGGAACGAGACTCAGCAGGACCTGCAGAGCACGGGGAGTGGGGATTGCTTCTGCTTATCCGCCTTGCCAATGTGTCCTATTATGTGCAGGGGAGGGAGAATTTTTCCTTTACCCTCCAAGATCTTCCAGCTGGACTAAGAATTCAATTGACATGAGACAGATTAATAGGAGAAAACAAAGCTTTATTATGTGTGTCCGGAGACCCAATAATGAAACTGAGACCCAAAGAAATGACCGAGGCCGGCAGTTTTTATATATTTTAGACAAAGAAATGATACATTTGTGAAGTTCACAGAATAAGGAAAACAGGTGTTTGGAAACTTTGGTTAGGAAGGAATTCTAAGTGGAATTTGGGCTGAGGGAGTAGATTAGTACAAAAGTAACAAGGTTTATTTCTGCCGCTTTCTGGACTTGAAAGTCCCTATCCCGGGTGATAAGGATGTCTTTGTACTTCTTAGTAGAGGGAGGGTAGTTTTCATATGGGAGATTTATTTTCTGCTTTTAGGGGAAGAGGGGAAGTTCTGAGTGTCCTTGCCCCAGGTTGTTTCCCAGGTACCTTTGATTCAAAGTCATCAGTGTGCCATTGTGCATGTCAGGGCGGCCTGCTCTGGGCCCCTGCATATGGCTGAGACTAGAATCATCACTCCCCAGCCACATGTTTCAGATTGAGGTATAACTCCTCGCTGCCTTAAAGGTCAGGAAAGCCGCTGTGCTGACAGTGCCCTTCTCCCCATTTGACAGTCTGCCCCACATCGACTCGAGTCATCACATCTGGATGACTAGGCTGACAAAAACAAGTTTTCTTGGGGTGAGTCGAATCGGGGGTCAAGAGGGTGTGGTGGAGCAGGAAGAACCCGGCCCTTGGAGTCTGAGGATCTGGGTTCAAGTCCTGTGAGCTTGGGCATGCTGCTTTGATCCCTTGGGGTCTTGGATAAAATTAGATAATGCAAGTCAAACTGCTTAACATGGTATGAGGGACCTAACGGGTGCTCCATGAAAGGGACCGGGCAGGATCCATACTGAGACAGAAGACTTGGCCCTACCCCAGGATGTGGTCAACAGTGATCTGCACAGTAGTGTCTTCAGAGGCTGTATGTGGAGACCAGGCTGATCTGCATGATCTGTAGAGATCTGCGCCCCTGGTCATTCGTGTATTCCAACAAATGCTTCTTCGGAGAAGTGCTCTGGGATACTGCCCAAACACATACTGGTTGGCCGAGGTAGAGCTCAAGCTACCGGGGTCTCTCTCAACTGGGAATTTGGGACAGAGCCAGGACAGGGGAAGGAAAGAGGGGGTTTGTCTCCACCGCCTTGTCACTAGGTGGCAGCACCAACTTAGGGCTACTGTCCCCAAGTTCCTGGCAGTAACCTGGGACTTCAGAAATTCCCCTAAGTGCACTCAAGCTTGGTTTACAGCTCCAGTTTTGGAGGCATCAAGGACGAGTCTGAGTCCCATCTCCACATTTGGCTGTGCGACCTTGGGCAAACCATTTAGCTTCTTTCTTTTTTTTTAATATTTTATTTTTAAGTAATCTCTACACCCCATGCGGGGCTCAAACTCACAACCCCGAGATCAAGAGTCACACGCACCACCCACTGAGCCAGCGGCACTGCCCCCCCACCATTTAACCTCTTTTGAGTCTGTTTCTTTATCTGTTAAATGGGAATAGTAATAATTCTTGACACAATAGAGTGAACAGAAAACGAGGCAAGTTTACTTGCGCCTGGGTGGCTCAGTCATTAGGCATCTGCCTTCGACTCAGGTCATGATCCCAGGGTCCTGGGATCGAGCCCCGCATCGGGCTCCCTGCTCAGCGGGAAGCCTGCTTCTCCCTCTCCCTCTCCCCCTGCTTGTGTTTCCCTCTCTCGCTGTCTCTCTCTCTGTGTCAAATAAACAAATAAAATCTTAAAAAAAAAAAAAAGAATGAAAGAAAGAAAATGAGGTAAATGTTTGATAAATGGCAGCTGATATCATCCCTGCCCCGAAAAGATTAAGCAGCCTGGTCCTCTTACTCTTTCATGCATCACCCTTATTTTGCACTGTTTTTTTTCCCCTCTTTCAAGAGTGCCCCTGATCCTTATTTAAAATAAGCATGCAGATAAACATTTTGAGGTGGCGGAGTGGAGAGGCAGGAGGAAGGTCCGCAGCATGATTTTTCTAGAACAGACCTGACTTTTCCCCTTCCTTTCCTCCTCTACCTCTTCTCTTCCTCTTCATTTTCCTTCTTCTACCTTGGGATTTTGACTTTTCAAAGCAAAAAGTAACCAGCTACTCCGTGTAAAGCCCTGGGTGAGGCAGGGAAAAGTTGGAGGCAAAAGTTGAGGAGAGCAGAATTAGACACACGGGAGAGGTCCGCCCTCAGAGGTGCTCACAGTCCTGTAGGTGCTGAACTGATACCCAGGTGACATGCACCCCAATGCAACTAAAATGATCGTTAAAATATTAAAGTATTTACGTTCTGGCTGGTCAGTGACCCCTGTCCTAATGCCCCTCCATGCTGTGGGCCAGGCATGCCTTGACCCTGCTCCAGCTCCAGCTCCAGCATCCATTCTGATTGGCCGGTGCCTGGCCTGACTTTTGAATACCGCCCCTGAGCAGGTTGGCTGGGCTCCATACACCATGGACCAATGGGGATGGGGAGTGTAGTCTGGAGGCTAAGTTAAAGCTCCCAGTGATGGTTTTTCAAATTACAGCCTGGGGTGCTTGCCAGAAGCAGGAATGGGTCATATCCAGGTCAGGCATGCCAGAAGCTGGAGCAGTTCTGACTGAATGCCCAGCTTTTGACAGAGCACAAGGCATCCCAGAACCCTCTCGGAAAGCAGTGTACTCCTGCTGGCCTCTGACATGAGGATCCAGTGCCCCCTGCTTCCTGGGAAACCTTGGTATGATTTTTCATTCCTGTGTTTTGGGTATCTTAACAGAAGCTTTGTCTGGGCTGGTTTAAGCAGGAAGTGAATTTGCTGGAAGGATACTGTGTAGCTCACAGAATCCAAAGAAAGGCTGGGGAACAAGGCTCAGAATAAGGCAGGAATTAGGACATTTTCCAGCACAGGAATTCTCTGGCCAGAGCTTCACAGTTGGAGTGGAGGGCTCCCCCCATCTTTTGGGTCTTTCCTTTGCTCTGTTCAAGAGTCAAATTCCCAGGAAAGAGGCTGTTTGGCCCAGCCTGGGTCACATGATTCCACCTCGGTCAGATAAAGCAAGGCACCTGATGGGTAGCTCTACACATTGAAACAGAAATTAGGGTACTTTACCAAAGGAGAAGGAGAAATGACCCCCCTAATCATCTGCAGCCTAGTTTCAGGTCACAGTTCAGTAGCACCCTGTCTTCAGCCTCCACGGGTTAGGTCCAGACAGAACTAGATCCTCATCCTAGTACTATAACCTTCCTGGAGGCTACCAGGTTCTGTGAGGGCAGGGATCGCAGACGTTTTGTTCATGTTTGAATTAGCCCGATGTACAGTCGCACAGAACCTGCCACACAGTAGAAACTCAGTAAATATTTGTTAACTGAATGAAAGAAAGAATGGATGAATGGATGGAGGAATGAATGAAGGACAAAGCCTACCTTCTAGAATGTAGAGTCCAAGACGATTCTTATTCTGACAATGGAAGAGGAGTAACCAAAAAAACATTTGCTCCACATATAGACAGTAAGCATCAATCAGATGTTTTAACAGCAGGAATCAAGGGAAGGGACTCCTTCCCATGGAGATGGTAGAGCTTGGGGCAGGAGTCCATTTGCAGCCAGAGGAGTCTAGGGTAGTGAGCTATGTTTCTTGAGTCACACTGTCATCTAGCTTTTGGTCTTGTGTCTAGATGTCACCAGTCAGACAGAGGCAAGGACCAGGGTCAAAGTAAAAGCAAGGTGGAGTTCTGAGCAAGGCTCCAGAAAAGGAGATTTGCCTCTCTCCTCTCAGCCTCTGTCCTATTCCTCCAAGTCTGTTTCCTTGATAATGTATAATAGAAGTTGTCCTGCCAGCTGGCTCTCTGTTCCCTCCCCACTTAAACACACACACACACACACACAAGCTCCATGAACCAGTCCTCTGACCCAGAGAGGAAAAAGACGCATTCCTATGCAGCCTGTTCAATTGGTGTCTCAAATATGACAGCCATGTTGGTTTCTCCTGAGACCACTGAGAGACAGTGATAAAGGGAAGACATCCATCCATATCATGGCCAAAGCCACCAGTGGTGACTAAGGGTAGTCAGTCAAATGGCTGTCTGAATAGGACATTTACTAACCCATGAGCAAAGGTAGAGATGGTCTCTGTCTTGATTATATCCCTAGTGCCCAGCACAGCAGACTCTTAATATTTCTTGGTTTGATAAAGAAAGGAAAGAAGGCATGAATGAAATATCTCTGATATTCTCAAGGCCTGTCTACTTCAGGTTAAAGTTACCTATGGCTCCCTCAGAGGTTAGTGTGCCGTGTTTAACCACTCCATTAACCAAATAAATCTGGAATTTCAGTCTGTTAATGTCCATGAAAGAAGGGTACATACAGCTCTGAAATCATGTGATAGCGGGGATCTGATCTAGCCTGGGAATCAGGTAAAACTTCCCTACACTGATATTTGAAGAAGAGGCAGGAGTTGTCTAGATGGGGGCGGGGGAATGCAGGATAAAGAGCAGGTCAGCTGAGACTGAGTGGCATGAGCAGGATTCTGTAGTCCGAGGGAGCACAGAGAACCAGGAGAAGGGCCAGAGGCCAGCACAGGGGAAGTGAGAGTGGCGGAAGGTGAGTTGAGGGGCAGGCCTTGTAAGGTCTCCGGGGTCCCAGCAGGATTTACGTCTCCCCCTTAGTAGTCACGTTAAGTAACTCTTAAGTCCCCATCGTGCCATGTGCCAGCAGGCCACTGATAAGCACTTGGGTGAATAATGCTGTCTTCACTTACAGAAGATGTGCTAAGGGGGAGGGTGTGGGGCCTGGTACTGATGTGACTCTCAACCTGACTTCACGGCTCCAGTCCCACAAGCTATAAAGAACTGATCTCCAGGAACGGTGATCTTTGTCTCTGCCTGCTGCAAGATGGTTTGGAAAGTTTAGTGTCAGTTCTTCAAATGCCACAAGATAGGGAAATGAGATACGATGCTTTTCACTTTTCAGAACTGGATATTCTCTAGAGAAAACAAAAGGGGGAGAATTCAGGGATGCTCCTGGGCTTCCAAACTGTAGTATTTATACCCTATGTTTGCTAGGCTTTAAAAATCTCAATATATGTATTTTTAAACAATAGAAGCCTGTAACTGATCTTGGTTTTGGACAACACAGAGGTTTTATTCATATCTCTTAAAAGGGGTAAACCCCTTCTTCCTTGTCTTCTATGCACTAGCAACAAGGTAGAAAACAAACCACATATTTACACACTGTGTCCCCTACAAAAGTGATGTTTCCTACATGAAGTAGTTTTTAGCATGTTTCTTTATTTTTTTTTTTTATTTATTTTTTAGAGAGAGAGAGCTTGTGTGTGAGTTGGGGGGAGGGGGAGGAGGGAGAGGGAGCGTGAGAATCTTAAGCAGGCTCTACGCCCAGTGCAGAGCCCAATGCGGCACTTGATCTCATGATCCTGAGATCATGACCTGAGCTGAAATCAAGAGTCGGAGGCTCAACTGACTGAGCCACCCAGGCGCCCCAAGCATATTTTTCTTTAAATCAATTCGCTTTTTCATGGAAGTAAAATTATCTGTAAATCGGAACATCTATCTCATTATAATAAATGGAAAACCACTAAATTTATTAGGATAAATATATACCGATTTAAAAAATATGTTTTAACCAAGTGTCACCTAAAATCACCAAGAAGGCACTGTGGCAATGGAGGTGGATTTTATTTTATTTTATTTTATTTAAAGATTTTATTTATTTATTTGACAGAGGCACAGCGAGCGAGGGAACACAAGCAGGAGGAGTGGGAGAGGGAGAAGCAGGCTTCCCACGGAGCAGGGAGCCCGATGCGGGGCTCGATCCCAGGACCCTAGGATCATGACCTGAGCCGAAGGCAGATGCTTAACAACTTAGCCACCCAGGCACCCCGATGGAGATGGATTTTAAAAAGGGGGTAGAATTTTAAAAAAACAAATGTGGCCTAATAAAGTCATCCATCTCATGCCACTTAGATGAGAATCACCACGGAATCTTATTAAAAATGAAAATTCCTGGGCCCCACCCAGAGAACCACTGAAAAGATGACAGAGCGATTCTAGGCAGTGGAAATAGCACAGAGGAAGAGCAAAGGCTTAGCTGAAGTGCAAAATATGGCCCCGGACATGAACTTTTCGGCCTGGCCCGTTCACGGGATTTGTTTCCAAGAGAGGAGGGATGGGTGCCAGGACAGGTTAGCAGGCTAAGGGCTAGTGGTCTGGAAGCAACAAGGACTAACTTCTGGGTTTCTCAGCCTCAGCACTGCTTACACATGGGGCTGGAGAGTTCTCGGCTGTGCAGTCTGTCCTGTGCAGCGTCGCATGGTTAGCAGCATCCCTGGCCTCTGGTCGTCACCTGTCTCCCGAACTGTAACAACCAAGCATGTCTCCAGACGTGGCCAAAGGTCCCCCAAGGGGCAAAATCAGCCCCATTTGAGAACCACTGAGTTGGGGCAATGGTTTAAATCCCTTGTTTGATGGTTTGTCCTCTTGGCTGCTCCATCAGACAGAATTAGGTAAGTGGCACTTAGTGCTCCTTATAGAGCCTTAACCAAATAAGTTCTTTTCTGTTTTCACTTAGAAAAAAACAAAAAAACCCAGAAGCAGACCTTCTAGAGCTGTATCATCACATTTCTGCAGTATTACCAGGGACCCCCCAGACTCTCTTCTTCCCTTGTACACAATTGTCTCATAGTCCTGAAATGATTGCCTTCCTTTGTATATTGCATCTGCCTTCTAGACAGAAAGGAGAGATGCGTGTGCCCACTGAGATGGCCCCACCTTTTTTTTTTTTAAGATTTATTTATTTTTATTTGAGAGAGAGAGAGAGAGAGCGAGTGGGGAGAGGGGCAAGTGGGGACAGGGAGACAGAGAATCCTCAAGCAGACTCCCTGCTGAGTGCAGAGCCAGATGAGGGACTCAGTCTCACGACCCTGAGATCACGACCTGAGCCGAAATCAAGAGTCGGATGCTTAACTGACTGAGCCACCCAGGGGCCCCTTGAGATGGCCCCACTTTTTAAAGAGCTTTCCCATAAGCCCAAACAGCAATTTCTGCTTCCATCCTATTGGTCTGTGTCACATGGTCTCATCCCTAGCTGCAAGGGAGTCTGGGAAATGTAATCTTTTTAGCTGGGTGCATTGCTGTCCTAGACAGAATGAGAATCTGTAATAAGGAAAAAGGAGAGAGTGGCTTTGAGAGGTCAATTTTCAGTTCTTGCCACGGCTCCTAGCCTTGGTTTCTAGGTATAGTGATGAGCTCAGCAGTGTCTCACCAGTACTTTTCCAGAAGGAGCCAGACAGACTCCCACGCAGCAATCGAATTTGCCTGTGAAAATGTCCCTAATTAATTCCTCTGAGAGCAAACTTCTTATCTCTGCCTGCTGGTAGAGTCTTTAAACCAAGATTGTTTTTATTCTATTTTCCTGGAAGTAGATGAACTCAATGATCTATCAAGCAGTTGGAAAACAAGATTTTTAAGAGGGATGTTCCCTTCTTACCCTCATTTCCTGCTTCCCCGGGACCCCCGAGAGGCCAGGGCAGTACCTGGTCATCCACATGGCAACAATTCCATTAAATATCTGCTCTACACCCTTGTTCCAAAAGCCACCATTAGGCACTCACTCTTTTCTGTCAAGCATCCCTCTTTCTGGGTGTCTCTTAAAAATGCCGGTCCTCTCGGTCCTCTCGGGCAGAGAGAAAAGATGACTTAATCCACCCCCTTAGTGTTGGTCTTAGTTCAGGAGCCCTTTCCCGCCCTTGGAATTCCTGAGCAGCAGGGATTCGGGACACTGAAACCCGTGAGGGGAAGGAGGCTGGGGGAGCAGACAGAGAGAGCACATCTGTCCTGAAAAGAAGTGGGGCGCCCAGCCGCCTCATCTCCTTTACTGTAAAGCTGTGGCCACATTGGGACTTTGGTTGGAGGTATTAATAAACACTGCTGGTAAGTTTGGGTCCAGCAGATGGCAACCCCATGACCTTTCAGTTGACTTTGCCTCCCTTTCTCTCCCCACCCACACTTCTCAACCCGAAGACTAAAAATCTGGCTTTCCTGTAATTTGCTTTGACACTAACAGGGAATAACACTGCTACTAAGAGACAGACACAGAGGGTGGCAGGTGGGGAAATAAACCTTCCCCGGGAACCCTCACCTCAAAGTCACAGATAATGATGATGCTGTCATGTGCCCGTTTCTTGCTGCACAGAGCTTTGCCTGAGCCTGGGCTTTCTGGGG